>NW_015505561.1:1077645-1209521 GCF_001515645.1 Sinocyclocheilus grahami | reverse complement strand
TAATATTGTGAAATATTATTACAATTTCAAATAGCTGTTTTCTGTTTTAATATATGTTCAAATGTAATTTATTCCTGTGGTGAAAAAGCTGCATTTTCAGCATTAATATTTCAGTCTTCAGTGTCACATGATCCTTCAGAAATCATTCTAATATGCTGATTTGCTTCCAAAGAAACATTTCATGTTATTATCAATGTTGAAAACAATTGCTGCTTAATATTTTTGAGAAAAACTATTTCATCAGGATTATTTGAGAATTAAAAATTCAAAAGAACAGCATTTATTGGAAATAATAGTCTTTTGTAACTTTATAAGCGTCTGTACTGTCACTTTTGATCCATTTAATGCATTCTTGCTGAATAAAAGTATTGTTTTGGTATGTTGTTTTTTAATAATAGTATTCCGTAATATTATTCACAGTTTTCAATTCACATATATGATTTTTATAAAACAAATGTAATAATTTTATTAATATTTAACTTCTTTCAAACATGGTATACGATTTTTGTCAAAATATATAACAAAAAACAGTATTTGTAGATTTCAGTTAACAAGATTTTTATAAATAAAATTTAATTATGTATTAATATTTATTATAAACATTTGTATTTTAGTTATATTTAAGAAATATATATTATTTAAGAATACTATTTTACAGAAATAGATATAGACAGACAGATAGGGAAAACAAACTGGAGTATAAATGAAGGAAGTTGTGTGAGGCAACACACTGGCCCCGGAGTCGCCTTTTCTTTGGGGTAAACGAACAGAACGGTTCTAGATTGTGCATCGGCTCCAGCACTGTGTTGGTGGCAAAGGGTTTTAAGTGGTTAGGATGAAAGTTCAATGATGAGTTCAATAACAAACATAAGGGCCTAGAAATGGCAGGGGCTTTTGAAAAAGACAGACAAGGGACACACACACAAGCACGCAGCACACACACTCAGTAGTGAGGATGAAGATGTGATGGATATGCAGTGGGAGTACAGCGGAAGGCTCTCTGATGATGAATGATGGGAAGGTTTCCCTCATGTTATTCGAACTGATCTCTAAATATGTTCTCCTGCTCCATATATTTCTATCAAAACACTTTCATGCAACCATCTTTTTCTACGAGCCTTTTTTTTTTCATCTCGTCCTCTTAACGATGACAAACCTTGCATTGTGGCTAGAGTGTTGCTGCTGATGAAGGCCTGGTTCATTCCTGTGCTTACACCCATCATTGTGCTCCTGTAACGTGTGTGGTGTCATTTACACGTGCCCACAAACACACACCATTCATACATGCAGAGAGAAGCAAGCATTTTTAGTGACATTTCAAGAGCAACCGTGTTCATCGTGGAGTTTGTGTTAATTTCACATGCTGGAAAGACTTCCATGAGCCAGACAAAGAAAGAGCAAGAAATTCAGCATACGGTTTAGGTTCAAATTGACAGGTTTGGAACACAACTGAGAATAGAGATAGCATTGCGAAAACAAGTTTGATAAGACTACAGCAAAGCTGTAATTATTTCAGTTCAGAATGCTTAGTCATAATGAAAGCTGCTGACAGAAATACACTCTGTTGTAATCACAGGATTCATGATCTCAATCATTTATGATCTCAACATTTTGCAAAATGCAGAACACTGGATGCCAGATACACTCTTAAAAAAAGGTGCTTCGCGATGCCATAGAAGAACCTTTTTGTCTAAATGGTTCCATAAAGAACCTTTAACATCTGAAGAACCTTTCTGTTTCACAAAAGGTTCTTTGTGGCGAAAGAAGGTTCTTCAGATTATAAAAATGTAAGAAAGAGATGGTTCTTTAAAGGGGTCATATGAAGTTGCTAAAAAGAACATTATTTTGTGTATTTGGTGTAATGCAATGTGTTTATGCGGTTTAAGGTTAAAAAAACACATTATTTTCCACATACTGTACATTATTGTTTTCCACTATGCCCCGCCTTTCTGAAACGCGTAGATTTTTACAAAACTCATCGGTCTGAAAAGCGAGGTGTGCTCTGATTGGCTCAAGCGTGTGATGGAAATGTTACGCCCCTCACCATACTGTGATGCCGTGTCCCGGCCGGAGCGACGAGACAAAAACATTAAAACCCATTACAAACGAGGTTCTAGTCGTGTCCTCTTTTGGAAGACCAAACAAAGTAGTTTCGCTTTCACAATGAAACACAGTGTAACACACGGCGGCCTAGAGTGAGCGGTGGCCGGCGGATTCGATGAAGGAGCGTCCGGAGGGCTTGTGGCAGCCACATGTGATGACCCCAGGCTGGACTCCACTTCGTCCACGGGAAAAGCCGATCCGGCGATCCACAGCACGAAGTTAATGTATTTCCTCAGAAACCAGCACGGATCAGCTCTAGGCATGATGAAGCGGATATCGTCCTCTTTTGGAAGACCAAACAATTTTTAAGAGTGTATATGCAAATATTCTTGCACATCAGAGGTATCATAAATGATAATAAATGAACATTCACAATATTTTATGATTCATATAGTTAATTAATTGAAACAAACTAAACAAAGTTTTTTTTGGTACTGTATATTATTATTATCATTAAACATATTTGTAACAATTCTGTTCTAAGATAATTTACATTATGGAACACTAGATTTTGTACATTTGTGCACATTTCCAAATGTGGTTTCAAACGTTAAAGTATAATAAATAATAAAAATTAACATTCATAATATTGTATCGCTTAATATGTTAGACGTAAACAAATATTGCTCGGGTTAATTTATTATTAATAATAATAATATCATTTTAATTGTTATATTGTTGTTGTTATTGTCTTTATTACTGTTATTATTAATTACATTTGGAGCAGTCCTGGTCTAAGATCATTTACGTTATGTACAGTATCAGATACAGAATTTGTTCAAATTTTTTCAAATGTCAAAATATAATAAAAAAAAGAATATATTAATATTCATTATATATTACTCAACATATTACTTTCTTAGCTGATTAAAACAACCTAAACAAATAATTAATAAAATAATAATTATTATTATTTATTTAACCGTCTTGGTCTAAAATCATTTACATCATGTATAACATTGGATTCTGAATTTGTTCAAATTTGCAAATATTTTTTTTCAAATGTCGAAGTATAATAAACATGACTAAACTAACATTGATATATATCATTCAATATATTACTTTCTTAGCTGACTAAAACAACCAAAATAAATAATTTATTAAATAATAATAATCATCTTCATTATTAATATTAATATAATAATAATAACACACTTAGAGTAATTTATAATAATGCCTTATTTACTATTACTAATGATTATTATTGTTTCTTTAAATGCAACCTAAAAAAAAAACAAATTTTAAAAAGATTTCATCATTACTGTAAATAAAGCATCAAAATTTTCCTGCCCTATACAGAGGAAGCAGCTTCTCACCCTGTGTTCAGGCCAGGGCTGCTGAGACTGGGTGGAGTGGGGCTGACTGTGCTGAGAGGAGGCGGAGTCACGGAGGAAGGGGCGGAGCTCATTGCTGCATGTCCACTGAGGTTGAGAGGGCAGGCCACAGAAGGTGTGGGACTGACGGCTAGAGTCAAGAGGAAGGATTCAGCGTCTGTACTTAGAACCTGAAGAATATGAAGTGTATATTATTCATTGGAACTGCTCTTCTTACCTGTTGTGCTGAGACTGGTTGCGGCCAGAGCCAGTCCCTGACTGGACATCTACAGGAAAAACCAATAAGACTCTAATTAACAAACGTACATCTCCTCATGACGGTCTTTAATATGTTCCTTTACTTCCAAAAGGTCCAATTATCATTTTCTGTTACACACGTCATGACCAGACATGAATCCTCGGTACGTCATTTTGCGCCCATTCTCACCATGCAAACAATATTTGAACACAGCCGTCTGCTGAAACGGCTTGGGGCCAGATCAGGGGCTAAAGCGGTGAGTGGGTGTACCATGTGCGGGCTGTAGCAGGGCGTTTTGTGCATCTGCGCCGGAGGCTGATTGGGCAGAGGAGGGGTGGCGCTGCTGGGGTTTATACGCTTCTCTTTCTGCCGCCGGTTGCAGAACCAGACTCGGATGACCTCTTTCTCCATGTTGAGCTGCTCGGCCATCAGCAGGATTCCTTCAGAGGTAGGCTTCTGGTTCTGGGGGTGAGATAAGGTGCATGAGTATATGAGATATGACAAAAACACCTGGACCAAGGCCAGGATTCAGCCCGAAACTATTACATGTTGATGCATGAAATGCATGACATAAATCAAAGGAGCAGTTGAGCAACTGGCACTCAAAAATGCATGTAAATACAGATTTGTTGAACCCTTAAGAACGTTTAGGAACTGACCATAATGCTTACATAAAGTAGAGTTACTCAGAAACGGAAAGAAACACCAACTCAAGTGTATTGGCTGTTTGCCTTGACTTGATCCTTGGGTTTCCTTGGAAAAACACATCAGTCTTACCAACACATGTGTGGTGCTAACCAGAGAAGAAGTGTGGTGCAGTGCTTTTGTGACGCATGCGCAGTCATACAATTTGGGGATTAATTAATCTGTATTGTGTGGTATAAGACACTGAAATGATCTTGAAAGGGGAGTAGTTTGGGTTTACTCTCCTTTTTGGTTTTTAGATTAACCAACTCTTAATGCAACTTGGTGTTCTTGTGTAAAGCAATAAACATTATTTTATTTAATTATTTTATTTTAAATATGTATTTATTTGTTTATTCAATCCAAATCAACTTACAAACTAAGAACATTTTATTTTATTTTATTATATTATAAATATTTGTTTATTCAATCCAAATAAACACACAAACTAAGAAAATTTTATTTTATTTTATTCAAAGCAACTTCCAAATAAAGATTGCAAGCATTGCAATAAAATGCATAATTATATATATATATATATATATATATATATATATTATAATAATTATGCATTTTATTGCAATAATATATAAAATTATATTTTGGAATGTTGTTTTATTTATTTATTTTATCCAAATTAATTCATAGCATATCATAAGAATTATGATTATGAATAGATACATTGTATTATATATTATATTTTGGAATTATATTTTATTATTTTATATTATATATTGTTATATTTTGGTATTATATTTGATCATTATATTTTAATATTATTTGATTTTATCCAAACAGACCTTAAAATTAACAACATCACAAGCAGTTTATAATAAGATGTAATAAACATTATCATCTTTATTATTATATTATATATATATCATTGTATTTTATAATTATTTCGTAATTTTTTAATAAAAATATTATGCTCTTTTTTTATTTGTTCTTTTTCCTTAGTTGGGAACCACTATCAAATTCCTATATTTTTCCAAAGAGAGTAAGTAAAGTAAATGCATCTAATTTAATGTCTAATGCATACTGTAAAAATGGTTAAGTAATACTTCTACAATCATGCCAGATGTATAAGGGGTTTAATGTGGTGACGCAATTCTTATACTGTATATTGCAATAAATTAGGTTGCGGCAGACTTCTGATTCTCCAGAGAGAACACAAAAAAAGGCATCAGCATTTTCAAAAACCAATATATAATTTTTTATCACGAGACAGCAAAATAGAGGTCGTTTCTGAAGCTGAGGTGTGCTAGTGTACAGAATGATCCAAATCATGTGAATGAGAAACAATTTCTGTGGAAAGAAAATGCAAATCTTGATGTGTGCGTCTAACCGAGATGAAGTTGCGCTCCAGGGCTATGCGGACGTTGGTCTCGATGCTGGTGCGTTTCTTTCGGCGGCGTCCAGGCAAGCCTTCGAAGCCCAGCAGAGGTGAGGACAGCGAATTGGGGCTCGGCAGCATGTTGTCTATGGCCATGGTTTCTGTTACACAAACACACACACACACATACTGTTACATGAACCCAGGGAATGCTATTGTGAAACGGCAAAAGGAAACGGACAGCAACACACACCTGCGTCGTTCAGCCATTTCTCCAGCAAGGGTTTGAGCTTGCACATGTTCTTGAAGCTGAGGTTGAGAGCCTCGAAGCGTGAGATGGTGGTCTGACTGAAGTCATTGCCGTAGAGTTTACCCATGGCCATACCTACGTCCCCCTGCAGGAAGACAAGGAGCAGAGTTACCATTCGCTTGTTTTATTCATTTATCCCTCTGCGGACAGGACTGCTTTACCTTGAGGACAGGTCAGTTTACATTTCACATACATACAGTGGGTACGGAAAGTATTCAGACCCCCTTAAATTTTTCACTCTTTGTTATATTGCAGCCATTTGCTAAAATCATTTAAGTTCATTTTTGTTCCTCAATGCACACACAGCACCCCATATTGACATTTTTGCAGATTTGTTAAAAAAGAAACCTGAAATATCACATGGTCCTAAGTATTCAGACCCTTTGCTGTGACACTCATATATTTAACTCAGGTCAATACCAACTATCCTCTGAGAAAATCCTCGAAGAATTTTAATCTCAGCCAGATATCAGCTAGCCGTATTATTTCTCACAAAGCAACTCCTCATTTGATCGTCAATGAAGAGCATAATTACAGCTACATTTCTCATTGGGCCAACTGTTTGCATCCAAGTTATGGGTTTAGACCTTTTTTGCCAACTTTCTTGGAAAAATAACAGTACAGCTGGTATCCCATGTGATTTAAAAAAAAAATAAAAATCAATAAAGAAATTCTGATCCTAAATAATGCATTAAATTAATGCATAAAAAAATTAAATTTGGTATTTAATTAAAAAATAAATGTAATTAAAAAATTTTAAAAGCTAATGAAAAATGTAATGTAAGCTAATGCCTCTCCTAATTATATACATATCCTTATATATGATCAATAAGTATTATTTCAATAAAAATACTGTTTCATATTCTAAATATTTATTAAAAATGCATTAAACTTGCATTAAATTCTTATCAAATCAATTAAAATATATAAAGTATTTTTATGTCATTACAAAAAATATGACAGTTGCATATTTTAAATATTTACTAACAATTTAAATGCATTAAAGCTGTATTAAAATGGCATTAAATGAATTAAAATAAATACATTTATTATTTAGTAAGATTAAAATGCCTCCCTTAATTATGTTATAAATAATCGTATAAATAAATATGATAAATAAGTATTGTTTATTTCAATCATTTCATTGTATTTATTAATTGCATGTCAAAAATAAGTGTCTCGAAAGAAAGTTTATATATAAAGTTAGATTTTTTAAAAACATGTTTTGAACTGTGACAGAAAATATCAGAGATCACCACACACACACACACACACCTGTGTGAAGCCCAGTTTAATTCTCCTCTGTTTGAAGGTTCTGGCAAACTGTTCGAGCTCCTCCAGATCGCTGGGCTCTTCGGGGTGAGCGGTCACTGTGGGCGGGGCTGAGGAGGGGGCGGAGCTCACGGCGCTCTCCATGCTCTTCTCCCTCTGCAATGACCACAGCCTGTCGTCAAGATGATGCTAAAGCACAGATTGGGGAAACACACTACTTTCTCAAACACAGGTGTAGTGTACGACAGACAGCGCTTCCATTTCAAACATATTACAAAAGATTCCCCTCAAGTTTCACATTATATTGATTTCTACCCCTAGATTTTCCCACTGTTTAGAGCTGAAAGGGAACAAATCTAGACTCTGGCATACTATAGTAAGTATACACTCTAAAAAATGCTGGGTTAAATATAACCCAGCGCTGGGTTAAAAAGGGACAAAGCCAGCTACTGGGTTGTTTTGACCCAGCGGTTGGGTTGCTTTTGAACCCAACCGCTGGGTCAAAACAACCCAGTAGCTGGCTTTGTCCCTTTTTAACCCAGCGCTGGGTTATATTTAACTCAGCATTTTTAGAGTGTACTACAAACTTTTAGAAGTATACGATATACACTAACATTCCAAAAGTTTGGAGTCGGTGAGATTTAATTTTTTTTTTAATTAATAGTTTTATTGAGGAAGCACTTTTGGAACGTTAGTGTATATTGTATACTTCTACAAGTTTGTAGTACACTCTAAAAATACTGGGTTAAATATAACCCAGCGCTGGGTTAAAAAGGGACAAACCCAGCTATTGGGTTGTTTTGACCCAGTGGTTGGGTTCAAAAGCAACCCAACTGCTGGGTCAAAACAACCCAGTAATTAAAAATAAAATAAAATAAAATTGCCGTATTAATGCAAGGCTTTCACTGTAAACATTACATTATTTAATAATACATTTAATAGCATAATATAATTACATAAATAATGTAACATAATATAATTATTTAAACTATATTAAAACAATCTTGTTTTGTATTAGAATTATACATATAATTAAATAAAAATGATTTATAATATAAATTAAAAACATTTATTCAAAATTCTACTTAAAGGTATTAAATACATTTAAATAACAAAATTCACTTATTTTTACATTAGGATTTTCCAAATTTAAGTAGTTTTATTAACTTATATATTTATTAAATATTTAAATACAGTATTGCAAGGTTTCCAATGTAAATATGTTTCTTATTCATTTATTTACAAACTAATGGACAAACTGCATTTTCTTATATTCTGTTCATAGCTGGCTGCATGCCACAGATGCTGTTAAAGAAGTTTATTTAACCGGGAATGTTCTTGCAACTGAAATACAGGAAATGCAAATCTGGCCTGCGCTTTCCTGAAAACCTACAACCGCAGCGCTGAAGGTACCTGGGCAGTGAGCTGGATAGGCTGTGACAGAAGTGGAGGCGGAGCTTGTTCAGGTTTGGCTTGAGACTGGGCTTGTGCTGCTGCCTGATTGGCCTGCTGCTGCTGTGTCTGCTGCTGCTGATTGGCCGCCGCGGCTGCGTGGGCGGCATGCGCGGCGTTCGACTGCTGCATGGCTGCGGCTAACAGCTGCGCTTGAGCCTGCTGCAACAACAGCTGCTGATGTGCAGGAAGGAGAGCGGCCAGCTGAGAGTGGAAGGAGAGGAGCGAGGGATGAAGAGAAAAGTTGGAGAAAAGAATGGCGTCACCAAGCAGAAAAGGCGGCGTCTGGAGCACTTTCTCTTAAGCAAGCAGGGCCTAACATGGCATCCGCAGCACGGTTAAGTTAGAAAGGCACGTAGATGCATTTAGTTAATATAAGCAAGAGAGCGAAAGAGAGCAAGAGAGAGATCCATGTATCTATTTAAATGTATGCATTTGGCAGATGCGTTTATATTTAACATCGCATTCAAGATACACATTTTATCAGTTCCTGCTGTCCCTGGGAATCGAACCCATGACCTTGGTGTTGCCAGGTATGTTACACTGTTTGTATCCATATAATATCTATATTTGTTTTCACTGAGATTAATTATTACATAATATAGCAAACAATAATACGTTTATTTCAGGGTTTTGTTTTGCCCTAAATTTGCACTACTGGTTTCGTTAAAGAGCCACAAAGCCAGTGTTTTCACTCAGAAATTGCTAGTAAATTTCACAAAGAATTGACATGTAACACATTGAATTAAACAATTTGAAGTAGAAAGACTGAAATAGTATTCTCTTATAAAATATTCTCCAATCATACAACTTAAAAAATTTTTTTTTTACAGTGTATTCATGATTTATTTACAGTTGTCGCTGCATGTTGCTCTAGAAAAAGGGAAAGTCATGTATAAAACGTGTAATTTGTATAATAAAAATATATAACTGAAATGTTTAATTTGGTAAAAATGCCACATTAACAATCAAGATGGAACATTTGAATCGGATAATTTTTTTAACTCATTAAATGTATCATTTATTATATTTAATTTTAAAAATGAGCACTTAAAATCTTGGCGGTTTTGAGATTTTTTTATTTATTTTACTTTTTTTTTTTTTTTTTCAATTTAGGCCATTGGCCACAAGTGAGATAAATGAAAATGAGATAATGAAAATTCAACTAAATGAATAAATAAAATGTTAATTTCTGCTTAGTGCTGTTTTCTTTCCCCTCAAAAAAGTCAGATATTTTGTTTTAAAATTTTCACTAGCCTACATGTTTGTCTCGTCACGCAGACCTGTGTATGTGTGTGTGCGAGCTCATACCCCTGCGAGCTGACTGCCTGCCAGCATGAGTTGTGTGTGTGGCAGAGCCGGCTGAGCTGGAGGAGGTGGAGGAGCGTGAACACTGGTCATCGCAGCGGCCTCCTCGGCTTTCACCTATCAAACACATTAATAAATTAAGAGTTTGGTTCCAAAATGCGATAAACGCCATTTAAAAAAAAAAAAATTGAGTTCCCGCCAAAATCAGTATTGTATCTGGTCGATACTGAAAAGTCAGTTTTTAATTTTCCGCAAAATGCGATATCCGCCATGTTATTCTGTCATGTTTTCTCCCTTTCTTTCCAAACCGTGACAAACGCTTGTCTCCCTTCTCTGCAGAATGAGATACATCCGCTCAACCAATCACAGCGCACCATTCCACGCATTGTAAACAGTAACAACCAATCACAGCGCACCATTCCACGCATTGTAAACAGTAGTGGCGGCGCTTTGAATACACCCGGCATCCTATTTTTCCTTCCTCTTTACTACTAGTTTTAACGTGAAATAAACATGAATGAACATCTCATGCCTCATGTAATCGCTCAATCAGCGTTTCAACCACGGAAAGACAGCAATAAAACAGCTTATAAACAAAATGTAATGTAGCATTTCATTTACCTCAGGAAGTCATCAGTGTCCACAGCTCGTTAGTGCGCTATAAATGAAGTCTAATGAAGAGCATTTCGCGATATTCTTAATTATTTAATGTTTAAATAAATCTGTTATGAAACGAGTTATGAGAGGCACTGTGTAAATTTATATATTTCAACAGCAAATATCATTTTTATAATTTAGAAGTTAATTTAAAAACTGCGTTAGGTGCAATTTACATGTTTGCGTACTTTTTTTTTTTTTTAAGTTGAGTGTTTGTTATATTTAAAAAATAAATGGTAATTAACTGTGTTGTTAACTGTAACCTTATAGTAGGCCTAATGTAAAAGGGCTCGCTGTAGTTTAGAGCATATGCTGTTACACCCCTAGTTTTTATAATAAATCTTTGAATTTTTAATGTTATTATAACCTAAAGATGCTTGAAACAGAAAATAGTGGTTTTCATCTTGCCACTTTCTTGGTAAAGAAAACACATTTTTACTCAAATGAATCCAAATGGATTTATAGCTTTATGGAACCAAACTCTTCAGATATCAATCTGTGTATATGTATATCATAAACACTCACATAAACACTAATAATATAATCCACTAACACTCTTCACACATACTTACACACACACAAAATCACATAAACATCAACAATATAAAACACACACAAAAATGCATCTTGCAATATAATTTCTATTTCTGTTTGTTTTATTTTTATTTATTTATCATATTCAGTTTCCGTAAAATTCTATTAAAATCCATTAAAAATGCACTAAATACTAAGATTAAAAATAGCATTATTCATTTTTATTCCCTTATCTGCATCAAATGAACAGTGAATCATTTGTTACTGGTACAGCTGGTTTATAACTGATATGCAAATTGCCGTTACTAAATGTCAACGACCGATTACGCCAACAACCACTTCATGTCTTTTCTTGACAAAGACAAAAACCACACATAAAGTCCATTTCCATATGTAAACACGCACACTTCCAGTTATTCATTTGATTACTCACCGCTTCAAGAGAAGAGAAGCAGTTCAAATGGTTTAGTCATGTAAATATCCAGCCAGAATCTCTCTGCTCACTACAACTGTTTACAACTCTTTTTACCTCACTTCTGATTGATCCATCTCCTTATAAACATTTCATGCTTCAACTCCCTCTCTCTCCCTCCCTCTCTCTCTCTCTCCTGAATCTTGTCTAGCATCTTGTTAGGAATGCAGCTCAAAATGACTAAAGAAATCTCATTTGCATATTACAATGTTAACAGAGAATTACCTGAGGGCATCCATGTTAGCAAAAATGGACATAACTAAATAATTTTTATTTTATGTATTTTACCATTAACACACACACCTTTGTGTTGCTGGGTGCGGGAGACAGGCAGAAAGGACTTGTTTTCATCGGCTGGGTCTGAATGAGACGAGAAAAATTGATTAGGGGCAAAATGGATTAATCTCACTGGCCTCAACTCTCTCTCCTGTATCTTGTCTGGCATCTTGTTAGGAATGCAGCTCAAAATGACTAAAGAAATCTCATTTGCATATTACAATGTTAACAGAGAATTACCTGAGGGCATCCATGTTAGCAAAAATGGACATAACTAAATAATTTTTATTTTATGTATTTTACCATTAACACACACACCTTTGTGTTGCTGGGTGCGGGAGACAGGCAGAAAGGACTTGTTTTCATCGGCTGGGTCTGAATGAGACGAGAAAAATTGATTAGGGGCAAAATGGATTAATCTCACTGGCCTCAACTGAATAACTTTAGCTTGAATAAATAATCTAAGACAGAACATATCGCAATTTTAGGCTTCAAAAGTAACTGTGTGTTGAATTAGAGGTCTGGTTCTCAGTCAAATATACACTCTTAACAATAAAGGTTACAAAAGGTTTTTGCAACAGTGCCATAAAAGAATTTCAGCGAACAGTTCTTAAAATAACCTCTTTATTTTTTCTTAGTGTGACAAAAGAACCTTTTGTGGAATGGAAAGATTCCATGGATGTTCATGATTCTATATGGTTCCAAAAGTGTGTTTTTGCAGTGATTCCATAGAAGAAGCATTTTTGGTTCCTCAAAGGACCTTTCAGTGATCAGTTCTTAAAAGAACTGTAATTTTCTTGGTGTGAATTTTGATCTAAAGAAACTTTTTCCACTATAAATAACTTTTTTTTGCAATGGAAAGATTCTATGGATGTTAAAGGTTCTTCATGGAACCGTCGACGCCAACAAAACCGTTATTTTTAAGAGTGTATCAGTATTAATACACTGTTCAATATTTATTCACTTTGTAACCATCACACTTTTCATTGTATCTGTCCATACTGTTAATGCAGTAAGCAACAAACTTTAACTTCAAAGCGGGAAAATGAACATAGTTAGCCACGGGACTGTCCCTGCATTCATCTGGGACGACATTTGCAAATGACGAATGCTGCGCGTTATTAAAAGAGAGGTTTGATCTGTTGGTTAACGATACTGATTCTATGAACATACATAAATGGTTTTCAGCATCTTTTGCCACATAAGCTAAATATATGTATTTTGTTTTTCCTCAAAATCAAATCTTTGACAACCCTGATCTAGATGGTTAAGTTTCTTTGGAGAACCTCTTTCATTTTTGTATTAACACACTAATAAAAAACATGCACTAAAAGATGTTCACACACCTGATCGCTGGCCTCTGGACTGTTCCTCTCAGAGTCTGTAGAAACACACACACACACACACACACACACACACACACACATGAAGGACATGCATCATTCAAGCTCTCCCTTGTGGTTGGTCATTTTCAGAGACTTCCTATCCTGTGGGCAAAAATGATTTCAGGGCAGCACTTCTTTCACGATCTGCTTTTGCCACAGGTAGAAACACACACACACACACACACACACACACATGAAGGACACATCAGGTCAGAATAGTGCCTCAGGCTCCGGCCCTCACATCAACAAAAGCGTGGTCTGGTTAGCCAGAGGCATTGCATTATTGGAATACCATGGAGCGTTTAACCTGGGTTACTGTATGCTGCTGTGTGTGTGTGTGTGTGTGTGTGTGTGTGTGTGAGAGAGTTTCAGATTGGGGCCACGGCTGACTAAAGTGTTCTGTGTGTGATTCAGACCCAAGTGGAAAATGTGAGAATTATGCCAAAAGAAAATCTCATCACACTTACACACACACACAAATACATCTAATAATCATGAATCATAGTGCTGTACATGATAAAACACGCTTACACATGCAGTGATTCTATCCAACAATATCATCACACCTTCACACAAACCTCTACATCTTCATTATTTCACATGCTGATAACAATAATTATATTGATTTTATAGACAACATAACACATTTCTACTACATCTTAAAGCATTCAGGCTCACATAGACCTTCAATAATCAATCATAATATTGATTTTTACCTGTACTGTCCACTGGAAGCTCAGTTCCCATCTTGTCGTCCTCGACGGCTTTAGACATCCTGATATCTACTGAAACAGAGAGAGAGACTTCTGGCATTAGCTTTGAAAAGCTTTTCTGTCAATCTACCTTATATCATCAACTACATAAAAGTGTAGCTGACAAATAACCTTGAGGTGAGGAGTCATAATTTAAAACATTTAAATGTCTATTGTAGGTGCTGAAACCTACTAGCTTACTGTCATTTTATGACACATTTGCAAAAAAAAAAAAAAAAAAAAAACCCACAAACGGTCTGTTTTTTTTAATTTTACATAATTCTTTGAAATATCTATTGAACTATTTACGAGTAATAACTACTTTACTAAAGTAACTCAGTTTGATAAAACAATATGAATTCATGCATTTGACTTTTAAGGAATCTAGGACGATAGAAGAATTAAGATTTAGCCAATTTTAGCTTTTTAGTAGTTCACTTACGGTTTTAATTAAAAGTACAAATGTGACCCTGGACCACAAAAGCAGTCTGAAGTCGCTTGGGTATATTTGTAGCAACAGTACATTGTATGGGTCAAAATTATAGATTTTTCTTTTATGCCAAAAATAATTAGGATATTAATCATGTTCCATGAAGATACTTTGTACATTTCCTATCGTAAATATATCAAAAATGTACTATCATTAGTAATATGCATTGCTAAGGACTTCATTTGCACATCTTTAAAGGCGATTTTCTCAATATTTAGATTTTTTTGCACCCTCAGATTCCAGATTTGGAAATAGTTGTATCTCGGTCAAATATTGTCCTATTCTAACAAACCATACATCAATGTTAAAGCTTATTAAATTTATTAAATCTCAATTTTAAAAAACTGACCCTTATGACTGGCTTTGTCGTCCAGGGTCACAAATATTGTCCCCTCATTTTAAAATCCCCAAATCCTCATTTTCATATATTCTTAATCAATAGAATAATAAAAAAAAAAAAAAACAGAAGTGCAATACAATGTATTCAAAAAGTCTGACAGATTATTTAATTGAACTTGAACTAAAAAAAATATTTTATCATTATAAAATAACATTATTGAAATACAATATAAAAATATAATACAATAATATGTGACATCTAACATAATAAAATAATAATATATAAAATATAAATAAAATCATAATAATAATAACAACCTCAACCTCATCCAAACAGTAGATAACAATCAAACCAAAACCTCTAATTATCGAAACAGACACCTTAGAATCAAAAAAGTCAATTTCCATCAGCACAAAATTCAGCGACTGCTCTATCTGTCTTTCCTTTGTCCTTTACTTTTCTATTTCATTCAGTTTTGGTCCTGTTTGACACTCTCTTCATCCTAATACAGCACCTGCGCCTCCCAGAGAGCAGCGGGGATGGAGGGGCATGTCCTATCCTGCACGCCATCATTCATACAGATCCACACTCACGTACACACACACACAAACACACCCGCAATAGCTGTTAATGCGGACAGGAGAGGATCTCATCCCGCGAGAGCACGTGTTGCACTTCGCAGGAGGATAACAGCTTTTCTCTTTCTTACTCACGGTGAAACTGATGGCCGCCTCAGACCATCTACACAGCCATTTCCAAGAACAAATTGATTTCCCTGTCCAGTTTACTTAATGTTAACTAGGTTCATATTACAAGGCTGGAACGTGTACGATGAACATCAGATCTATCATAAAGATTATTTGTATGGAAGCAATCAATGTCAATTAGCAAAAAGGAAAGGAACGCAAAATTAAAATGTGAACATTTTAGAAAACGTGCGAAGGCAGCAAGACGTAAACAAACAGAAAAGTTAACAGGCATTCATGTAAGCAAGAACCGTTATTATACAAACATTAATAAATGTAACTACAAATTTAGATTTATATGCACTGAAAAAATGTAGGTGGGGAACCAAATTTTACTCAGAAATTGCTAGTGATAAAAACAAACGCAAGTAACATTGAAATAAATGTAACATTTTGAAATATTTTTTTTCTTATTAAACACTCTAATGATGTTTTATTTAAAATATATATATATATTTAAAAAATACATTTTACAGCGTGGTTTTGCTGAATTGCATAAAGTAAATTAAAATAAATTTAGTCAAAATAAACGCAATAAAATCAAACTAAAACGCCAGTTTCAGCAACTTAAGTCTCGTGTAAATGATGTAACTACATTGTAAAACTTTTTTTTTAAAGTAAATTAATTGAGTTATTGGACTGAAATAACATTTCAGTTTTAGTACTTCAAAATATCACGTTTATTTCAATGTTACTTGCCATTTCTATGAAACTCTGTGAAATTTACTAGCAATTTCTAAGTGAAACTTGCTTTTTGTCAGCATATTAAACATTTCAATTAGACAACAGACCTCACTACTTAAAAGATTTCATTAAAAACTGAAACTGATCAGAACTCAAATGCATGAATGTTTAAAAATGATCAGACGAGTCAAGAAAAGTCATTCTCAAGCCTTTCAACTAATCAAACAAACACTGACCAACTCAAAATAATCACATACACAAAGCTACATTTTTAACCTGATATTCAAGTAATATTAGAAAAAGCTGTATTTTAGTGACTAGTGCTACATTATGAGTTACTGCAGGTCGGTGTGTTTGTGACTCACCGGAATGTTTTTTGCTCAGCTCTCTCTGTCCTCCGATCACTCGATGAGAACAGCTCCTTCACTCTATATGCCACTACGCCGGCCGTGGGCGCTTTTTTTTTTTTTTTTTGGTGGTTCACAAATTTCACTTGCTTTAGTCATAGAAGGCAAAGTCAAATTAAAGCCACTTTCCAACCGAGGCAAACGAAACCTCCATCCTCCGCCGCCCACCTCATTCGAGTGAGTTACTAAATTAGGATGAATTACTCACTGATATTGATAGTCAAATGAGTGGAAATGAAAGAAACCTGCTTCCAGACAATCACACCGGTGAGGTGAAGCAGAGATTGCGATTGTAAGCATGGTGTAAATCACAGTCAAAGTGCCACCGAGTTGTTTTGTCATGATGCAAAGCCACGAAAGGCCTAGAGGCGAATATGACGCTCCGGTTGCATAAAAGTGTCTGGCACTTCCTTCATCTGAGCAAGCATCAGACTCGAGACCCTTCGGTCTTAAAAATAAAGGTTCCAGGAACCTTTTTGAGATCCACAAAGAGCTTCTCGTTCTCAGTTTTCTATAGAAAACCATTGATGCTCTGCTGCACGAATGCAAAACTCTGATCTGAAGAACCTGCTGTATAATGTAATGCAAAGAACTTTTATGATCTCTAATCAACCATAAACCTCAAGAAACCTTCATAGCAAAAGTGTGGTTGATGATACATAGTTCAACGAGGCTGTGATATAATAAACAAATACAACACAACACAAACACTTGAAAGATGTATGTAGATGTAGAATAAAGAAAACGCAACACTGCACTCTAAGAAAAGTGTATTGTGTAAATATAATGGATTTCCTTATTGATTTTTCATGGGTGTTTTACCATAATTTAAATTACACAACGCAATGTGTTTCAGGATTAAAGGAAATGTCCAGAAACTTAACGTATATTGTCCTGGCAGGAAATTACATGTACCAGTGCTATTTTTCTGTTGATTTTTGTCTTCGAGTCTGGGTTGTGTGTTACTTTGAGAAATATTAAAGTGTGTTTGCTTTTCATAACTTCAGAACCTTCAAATATGAACATTTGTAAGGTACGTTACAGTATATTTGATGATCATAAAATCTGTCTTCACATTTTAGTCCATATCAGCCAATTACAGCAAGCTTATTGTTTTATAGGTTTATTTTACAATATATTACTATACTGAATATATCATCATACCAATGTTAAAAATGTTAACTACATATTTAAATATACATGATGGTTAAAACATTTTTTGCATTTTATTTTCAGAAGCCTATGCGACACATATAAAGAATTGTTTTCCTTTCAAATATTTTTATCAATAAAAAAAATGATGTTTGCACAATATTTGTTTTCAGCTGTATAGAATAAAAGGCATTTTGCATTATAGCTATATGTTTGTTGAAAGCCTGTGGTTTATTTTTTAGTAATGACTGACCTTTTTATTCGAAGGACACAACAAACATGACTAATTAACCATAAACCTCACAAAGCCCAAATGGAAATATCATTCCGATGACTCTGTTTTGAAATATAAAATAGTGTGAAAAACGTGAAGGTCACATACAGTCGATTCTGTGTCAGTATTAGCCACAAACCTCTTGTGCTGTGTGAGTCAGTGTAGTGTCACCCCCATTTCCTGTTTAACCGTGTGGCCTTCCACTCACTCTCATCACTCACACACACACACACACACACACACACACACTCTCTCGGCAAACGAAACCTCCATCCTCCGCCGCCCACCTCATTCGAGTGAGTTACTAAATTAGGATGAATTACTCACTGATATTGATAGTCAAATGAGTGGAAATGAAAGAAAAGATCGATCACCTGCTTCCAGACAATCACACCGGTGAGGTGAAGCAGAGATTGCGATCGTAAGCATGGTGTAAATCACAGTCAAAGTGCCACCGAGTTGTTTTGTCATGATGCAAAGCCACGAAAGGCCTAGAGGCGAATATGACGCTCCGGTTGCATAAAAGTGTCTGGCACTTCCTTCATCTGAGCAAGCATCAGACTCGAGACCCTTCGGTCTTAAAAATAAAGGTTCCAGGAACCTTTTTGAGATCCACAAAGAGCTTCTCGTTCTCAGTTTTCTATAGAAAACCATTGATGCTCTGCTGCACGAATGCAAAACTCTGATCTGAAGAACCTGCTGTATAATGTAATGCAAAGAACTTTTATGATCTCTAATCAACCATAAACCTCAAGAAACCTTCATAGCAAAAGTGTGGTTGATGATACATAGTTCAACGAGGCTGTGATATAATAAACAAATACAACACAACACAAACACTTGAAAGATGTATGTAGATGTAGAATAAAGAAAACGCAACACTGCACTCTAAGAAAAGTGTATTGTGTAAATATAATGGATTTCCTTATTGATTTTTCATGGGTGTTTTACCATAATTTAAATTACACAACGCAATGTGTTTCAGGATTAAAGGAAATGTCCAGAAACTTAACGTATATTGTCCTGGCAGGAAATTACATGTACCAGTGCTATTTTTCTGTTGATTTTTGTCTTCGAGTCTGGGTTGTGTGTTACTTTGAGAAATATTAAAGTGTGTTTGCTTTTCATAACTTCAGAACCTTCAAATATGAACATTTGTAAGGTACGTTACAGTATATTTGATGATCATAAAATCTGTCTTCACATTTTAGTCCATATCAGCCAATTACAGCAAGCTTATTGTTTTATAGGTTTATTTTACAATATATTACTATACTGAATATATCATCATACCAATGTTAAAAATGTTAACTACATATTTAAATATACATGATGGTTAAAATATTTTTTGCATTTTATTTTCAGAAGCCTATGCGACACATATAAAGAATTGTTTTCCTTTCAAATATTTTTATCAATAAAAAAAATGATGTTTGCACAATATTTGTTTTCAGCTGTATAGAATAAAAGGCATTTTGCATTATAGCTATATGTTTGTTGAAAGCCTGTGGTTTATTTTTTAGTAATGACTGACCTTTTTATTCGAAGGACACAACAAACATGACTAATTAACCATAAACCTCACAAAGCCCAAATGGAAATATCATTCCGATGACTCTGTTTTGAAATATAAAATAGTGTGAAAAACGTGAAGGTCACATACAGTCGATTCTGTGTCAGTATTAGCCACAAACCTCTTGTGCTGTGTGAGTCAGTGTAGTGTCACCCCCATTTCCTGTTTAACCGTGTGGCCTTCCACTCACTCTCATCACTCACACACACACACACACACACACACACTCTCTCTCACCACCCACACACACACACACACACACTCTCTCTCTCTCTCTCCACACACAAACACACACACACACACACACTCACACACCTGTACAACTATACATTGTACTGGCATCATTACAACGCTCTCTCTCTCTCTCATCACACACAAACACACACACACACACACACACTCTCTCTCATCACACACACACACACACACGCTCTCTCTCTCTCTCATCACACACAAACACACACACACACACACACACACTCTCTCTCATCACACACACACACACACACACACACACACTCACTCACTCACACACACACACACTCACTCACATCACACACTGTATGACAAAGTGAAAGATATTCTTGGAAAAACTCAATCAATCAGCATCAGTCACATCTTCTTAAAGGGCATACAACTGACAGAGGGAAACAAAGTTACAAATCATGTTCTTAAAACGAAAGCCTTCAAAAATTCCTTTTTTTCAAAATGTATTTTTAAAATGTACCTATTAATTCATTGATAAAACTGATATGTATACCTAAAAACACTAATTCATGTACTATACATAATATACGTGTACACACACACACACACACAGTATGTTATGTACCTGTGTGTGTTTGTAATGACAATTTGATTATGAATATAAAATTACCTTATTTAATTATATTAAATTTGATTCAATTTAGATTTCAATTATAGCTTTAGGCAAGATATTTTAAGCTATAATACAATTTTTCACTTTAGCAATTTAAGAGGCGTGTGATTTCATTTTGGAAGGGTTGTTACTGTAAAATAATGAATAACAAAAAAAATTTTTTTTTGTTAATGATAGAATAAGTATTATTAAAGATAATAAGATTTATGTTTTGCCTATGGTTATGTACAATATGTAGGTGTACTGTTGTGGAAAAACAATATTCGAATAAAAAAATCAGCCTATAAGGTTGTGATTCAAACACAGATAAAAGCCTCAAAAGTGGGTTAATGATTTTCTTTCATTATTTGTGATGCTATAACATGGAGTAAAGCACTAGAGCAAATGCAGACACAGCAAAACTGCCCTGATGACAACTTAATTCACATCTTTAAAACAGTACAGTGAATTGCTCCTCACATCTCCCAGTAGAAACATATTCAAATCTACAAGCTCATCTTTTCTAACAATATCTGCCTTTTTTGTACTATTGGGTTGTGGTTTATTTATTTGTAATCTAATATAACTGAAACACCTGGAGCTTTTCTGGTTATAGAGTGACCTTAAGTATAGAAAAGCTGCTATATAAATAAAACATGTACTCCACTGGTTTTTCATACTTATTGCCTCATCTCTCTAATATTCTTGTATATTAAAAAGTAATGGGAGCATGTACAGATTGTTTGCATACACCAGGCCTCTACATACACCAACATACACTTCATATACAAACACACACACACACACACACACACACACACACACACACACACTGATATTCAAGTCTCTTATTGCATTCCTCCAGAGAGTTGCTCCTGACATTTCATTACTTTTGGCCTCGGTCCAGTTCGTTTTGATGTCCTCTCATTAGCAGAGTCTGTTAGCAAAGGTGAGGCTAATTAACCTTGCGGCCCCCTCTCGAGAGATCATTAGAGGGAAGGAAACGCGAGAGAGAAAGACTTACTTACCTGGAATTCAGACATTTCGCCATAGCCGCCATTTTATAAATAAACCACAGCCTTCTGTCTGCGTCTGTCCGAGTCTCTCAGGTTTATCAGTGAGCAATACTTCAGTCCAGCTCACGGTGCCCTAATGAGCGGACCAATCACAGCTCTCCATGACCAATTTATGCAAATTACAGAGTGAATATTCATGCTATTATTTGAATATTCAATTCCATACCCAACACAAGGCTACTGACTCAAACTTCTAGCTTGAAAAGTGTTCAGCCGTCCTAGTTCAACTACATTTAATTGTCACTTGAAAGAATGAATGAGATATGGGTTCATACAGTCACTCTCTCCTCACTTCCCTCCCACATTTTCTCTCCACCCCCAAACACCGCCGTATTTCACCCTTCACCCCTACACTTCCTCTGACATCTCTGAACGCAGGGTACGGGTGAACGCTCACACAAAAAAGGAAAAAGTTATTATCTAGAGATGTATATATCATGTAAAACAGGTGGTTTTTCTGTGTTGTTTTGTTGTGGGAAGCTATCAAGACTGTAGTTCAATGTTCTATCAAGACTGGTTTGTAGTTCAATGTTGAGAAAGGAGGAGGCAGAAAGAGAGAAAGACGGCTCAAGTCAGCATAAGAAAGTGCTGGGGTGGCTGGAAAGTGCTCATCACAAGAACGAAAAACATCTATATCTCATTTTCGTTCTTCACACGCCTCTCGTTTCCATTGCTTGGTCTCCTCAATACGCTAAAATTAGCACGTCTGCCCAGCGAAAATGAAGCTGAAGTAGCGCAAGTGAACCGCAAGAGGGCAGTAGTGCCTTTAATAATCAGGCATGAAACCTGCTTCACAGGCGGCTTTACAAATACAACGAGCCATTTCCGGTGATTTTTTTTCTACTTCAACGTTTTGTCCTGTTCATTTGACGTATTTAAATGTTATGGCTTTGATTAACAAAGCTGCTTTTTAAGTGTAAATAGGTGTTAGTTTAAAAGGGAGACCAATACTAAACCAGCAGGGGAGACTTGACCGATGAACGGACGTTTTCCTGATATTTCCGCACCTTTCAACTTTAACCTCACGGTAATTTTACATGTGCTTAATTTCAGTATATATAGGTTCTACTTATAAATTATCACTAAACTAAATCACTCGCTACACGAGCGAATGAATGATATCTCAAGTCGTTTCTGCTTCAACGTCTTCCTCTGATTTTTAATATAACGTTTCTCTCTCTTTTTTTTTTTTTTTACATCTGGTTGAGCTTTTTATATTTGGAAAGCCATTTTGTTCAGAGTAAATTATGTTGCTGTCGAGTTCTGGGACTTAAAAGAGAAACAATTATATTATTAAGAGCTTTTAACCATGATGCCATTTAAACGTTAACAGACATTATTCGGGAAGGTCGCCATTTATGAAAACCTCGTTTTCATAGATTTAATAAGCTTATATCGCGTCTAATTTTAACAATACTTTTTTTCTAGCGTTTTTTTGTCATCGGGAAATATTATAATAGAATAATAAGATTGACTTTCAATGTTGAATCAGGTAAATAATTAAATAGCCTGCATGCCTACTCTTCACAACCTCGTTTTCAGTCGCGAAATATACCCTTAATTCTAGTTATCTAGTTTAATATTTTTAATTTAATATTATTGCCAATGTTTCTGATCAAAAATATTGCTTGTACATAGTACAAGTATAATACTACAAATTTTAGCAGTAATGAAACCTTGAGTTTTGTGTGTCACACTAACGATTTAACCGTGCAATATCCAAGCTATACAACCATCATTCACCTGCTTGCATTTGTTTTGAAAATGCATACGCACACTTGCACACTTCACCGCACAAACCCCTCACACACACTGATTTACCCACAGGACAGTTGATGCGTCCTCTAGTTTAAGCCTTTTACCCCAGCGCTCATAATGGATCTGTCTTGTGAATATGTGTGTGTGTAATGCTCAGGGTCACGGTCAGGGGTTTAGCAAGTTTTCGGGGCCCCTTTTATGTGCCCCCGAAGCTCCTCAGTAACGCCTGTCAGGGCCATGACAGACGGCGCGTGGGTGTGTGTGTGTGTCCGTCCGTGCGAGAGACTGAAAGAGGGATGCTGGGTGGCGTGTGTTAGGGTCAAGGGTCAGTCCGCTGCGCACCCTCCCTCATTCCCCCTCCCCCTGGTCTTGCCCCCCTTGACCTTTGGGGAAGCCAGTGAGGGGTACGTCTGCCTCGGAGGAACAGGAGGCGGCGTTTCTCTCAGGGACGGCTCTATAAATAACGGTGGGTCGCTGATCACAGACTAGTTGCGCTGCCCCAATTAGTTTTGATGCAATTAGGTGCCAAACGACGGGTACACAAACACATGTATGTACATATATCTTTGCTTGAGTCTGATTTTAATGTGAAGCTGACATGCAAGGTTAAAAAAAAAAAGGTATAAATTTGTCAATTTTGTTATTTTGATATTATTGCCAAGAGTTCTGATCTAACATATAAAAATACTACACTACAACATTTAACACTAAAGACAGAAATATGTTTATGAAGTTTTTATGTTTAAAATATTTGGTTTTGTTACACTAACATATTTTATCTGTCAAATATCCAAGCCACAAAACCATCAATCACCAACTTGCATTTATTTTAACAAATCAATTTAAATAAAACTTTTACCTCACACAGTACAGTGTAAAAAGTGATAAACTGTCCATTTTAAATACCCGATTCAACCCTTAAATTTACATTTGTAAGTGTTACCCAATCCATTAAGGTTTTTATTTTTATTTTTTTACATTTTATTATCACTTTTACTTTATTACTTAATATTTATTAAAATCATGATATTTATATTTTATTATTTAAATATATATTTAATTAATATATTATTAGCATAATATGACACAATAAATAATATTTTTGTCTGAATTTACATGTTACTACATGAAGCCCATATTGGGAAAAAAAAATTCTGGCTAAACAAACAAAATGTGTATGAAAATGAACTTACAATGGAAGTCTATGAGGCTAATCATTTACTTTCACTGTAAGTGCAAAACTGCCCAATACTTTTTTCTTTTCTTTTTTATGTACAAATTGAAGTATGTGTCAGAAATGTTCTCTGTGATAATCTTGAACATGCCACAGTCACCATCCACAGTGCTTTAACCAGGAATATTCCTTTAACCAAAACTAATACAACACCAATTCAACAAACACAGTGCTCTAAAGATGCAGTGCAAACACACACACCTTCCCATACTTCAGGCACAGCAGTGACTCCCCCTTGACTCAAGGAGAGATGCAGAGGCAGGTTAGGGTGTTAAATCTTATCGGCTGTTGACCTGATTTAAAGACAATGGCGCAGAACAATGGAGGGTATAGGTATAAAAGTAGACCTTTCTCGCACTTCCTCTCTGTCCGTAACTGAAATATACTAATAAAGTTGCATCATGTACTGCCCAAGCTTTTGTATTCAAGATTCACTCAGACATGACATGGTATGTTTTAATAATACATTTAGTTGCATCACTATCTATCTATCTATATATATATATATATATTATATAATTTGTGGTATGTAAATATATCTATAATTAAGTCTATTTTTATTTCTATATTATATTTTAACAATTCTACACAAAAGAAATATAAATGCTACAACAAAACTTTATAGTAACTCAAGGCAATTGTCGCTCAGTATATTTCCCCCTCTCTCTCTGTACAGCGTGTGCAGCAGTGCTGGTCAGCTGCGGTCATGACATCACTGGACAGCACAGCTCTCCAATAGGACACATAGCCACGTTGCCAGGCAACAGCAGTGAAAGACCTGCATGTGTGTGTGTGAGCGTGTATGTGATAATCAAACTAAAAACCTGAAATGTTCTGGCTCCAAGTAATAAGTTGGTTTGTTCTTGTTCGGACAAACAAATATCCTTATTTAAATATTAATGCACACTTCAAACAGGAACGCAACACAAATTCAGACCAGATAGTGTAACACCATGTTATACCATGTAGTGGACTTTACCAACATGCATTTTAGGGGTATTTCTGAGGTCAAAATTATGTTTTTCTGTTCTTAACAAAACACTTCCATGAATGCAATTTAATGCAATTTGAAGAGCTTTTTTGGCTCATATGAATCATCTGTATTAGTGTATTGTGTGTGTTTTCGGATAACATGTCATATTTTCTTGGCCTCTAGCTGTGTGTGTGTGTTTCAAGTGCATCTTAGCCGCACACATTTTAAGAGCGGATTTACGTAAATATATTTGTGCTCGAGTGTGCGTAAGCCTCTCCGGCGGTGGGTATTTTGTATTTGTGTGTGTACGTGAGCATCTCCGGGTTGGTATTTTGTGTTATTGTGTGTGTGTGCGCCTCTGCGCCAGCCGTCTCAGGAGTGTATATTATATCCGATACAGTACCTCTTTCGCGCACCACATATTTCTGGGCCGATCGATACCTCTGACTCCCTACAAGACAATAATCGCTCCTCTCGCCCCCCTCCCCTGTATGGCTACCATTATTACCACCCTCCCAGGGGGAACGCGCAAAACAGGGAGGGAAGCCGACGCTTCCACCCTTCCTCCATCCCTCTGTCCATCCACCCCGACCCTCTGTCCTTCTATTATTTCACCCCGACAGGAGGTGTCAGGGATGGAGTGGACGACGGGCGAAATAAAGTGGCAGGAGCCATATTAAGATATGAGTAAACGCAGGACGGGTAGAGAGACAAAGAGAGGAGGAGAAGAAAAGTGAGTGCAGGTGCATTGTGATCGTACAATAAAAGGAGGGAATGACAGGAGAAGATTTACACAGCTGTCTTCTAATAAAGGATAAGAGGGAAGGCTCAGACGTGGAGAGAGGCAGCGTATAATTATGCCCAAAATGTACAGAAATCCAAATCGTGTGGCAGGTTCAATGAGCGCCGAGCCAATCCGAACGAATCCCATCTGGGGGTCGGTGTCCGTCCGTGACAGAATTTACTAAGCGACTAAACAGCATGATGTATGTGTTATGGGGGACGGCAGATTGCTCGGTGTATAGGTTTATCGATTGCACTGGACTTAAATTGGCTCTCAATTAAAGAGAACACTTATTTGACCTCTTCCTCGCTGCCTGCGCCGCACGTCTTTCTTGATTTCTTTCCTCACCTGCACATCCATCTCTCTCACATGCTAAGGCTACGACCTCAAACCTGTTCTGGCCTGCTCGTCCAACCCGGCAGCCGGTCCATCCGCATTCCTCTTTCATTTGGGCTGGATCTTGTGGAATCTTTCACCCGCTATCAGTCCGGTTAAAACTGCGGAGATGAATTATTAAGTTTATTTATTCAAACACTATTAATAATATAAGCAGACACAACACCTCGAGTCGAGGCGGACCGGGAGAGGTGCGTGAAAAGGGAGAGAAAAGGTGGTGTGCATAGTGGTAGTAGTAGTAGTTGGAGGGCTAAAAAAGGTGGAGGGAGAGGAGAAGGGAGGGTTAGGAAATTGGTCTGGCTAGCGGAACAGCTTTTCACCCCTCTATCCCCCCTCCACCACCACCCTCCCCTTCTCTCCCCCATTCTGCTTTGTATTCTGTGGAGATGACAGGGAGAAAGCTTTATTGCTCCGAGTTGGTATCGATCGGGGCCCCTCTAGGAGGGTGCTCAGACCCGCGCATATTGGAGGCACTTTTGCAACGCCCACAACCTCCCCCTTGCCTCTCGTTTCTTCTACTTCTTCATATTTCTTTCTTGTTCTGCTTCGCTTTCTCTCACGCACTCTTTTTGTGTCATTTATGCGGCCTGGGGATTCAAAAATCACAGTTTGGAGATGCTTTGGGTTGTATTTACCCGAGCACTTCTTGCGCGAGTGTGGCGGGGAGTCGAATCAACAGCGGGCCTCCCAATTCAAACATGGATGAATACACACAAACTTACAGATCTCTTATTCCCTCGTCCTCAGCCTAATTTCTCCATTCCCGTCTCTCTTTTATCACCTCGCGCACTTGGCTAAGCGCTAGTTTTGATGTGGGCTCAACAAATGTCAACATTCCTGTGAAAAAGTGACAAGAGGGAGAGAAATCCACAGGAAGTTACGTGCTGCTCTCGGAGGATCGAAGGCTGTTTTGTAAGGTAGGTGTGTTGTTGTCGGCTAGCTTGGCAGCGATGCTAACAGTGCCTCGGCATCGGGAAACATTAGGATGGCTGTGTGGAAATACACTGACTGACAATTCCCCTGAAGAATGGAGGGAGGAGAGGGATAGTTGGATAGATGAAGGCCCCCTCTACCCTTCGCTTGTGCCCTTGGGCAAGGTTTTTCACCCATGGTTCCCTGGGGTGTGTTCAACCTCCTCTTCTGTGCTTTTCCCCCGTCTATTTCGGCCCCGGCACCTGCGCTTCTTTCGCAGGTTATTTAACCAAACTCCATTTTGAATGGCGAGGCTCATGGCCACATTCGTTCTCGGACGGCGTCCTAAGCTCTGGCTGTGCAAAAAAAGGTGGCCACTCTGCGGTCTAATTTTACCTCGCCCTCTCCATCAGCCTACCTTTCTACCGCCTCAGTGCCACTTATGTTCACTCACCAAATGACACACAAACACCCCCATCTCCCCCCATCCATCCATCGCTCGCTCGCTCTCTTTGTTGCTACGTCGTCGGCTATATGGTCGTCAAGCATGGCAATTTTGCCAAAATCACAGTGAGTGTGTATTTGAAGGGGAAATGGCAAGATATGTGTTTTTTGTGTTAAAGATGTTGAAAGGGGAGTGTGTGTGTGCTCAATGTGGCTTAAAGGTACTCTGTGAAGTCACCTTTTGATTTGTAGTGTGTTAGGGAACTGCACTTTCTGTCAAAAGGTGCAGACAGAACTGAAACAGATCTTATTGTGGACGTAAAAATAAATTCAAGTCATGAAAATGTGTAAAATGAATGGCTACTGATACCATCTTATTCAAAAAGTCATTTTAAGAACATGAATCAAAAATTATTTTGAAGTCTTTGAGTTATGGAATTTGTTTAGGTGTATCCTTATTTAAAAATAACTAAAGTCTTCAAAAATTGTCTTATCAAAGTTACGAATGGTTGTATACATCGACTGATGATGTTACATCAACATCATACCATCATAATATGGACAATATGGATTTTTTTTGTTTTAAATATTCACTATTCACACACACACCTATATTTTATAATATCTATCAAATGTTATTAACTAAAATATAGAACATTTTATATAGCTTTAAATAATATTTTGTTAAATATTTTAAGTACTGAATATAATGATAACAATAATAATAATTATTTAACAGTGTAACCTGTTAAGTTTAAAAATTATATCGAAGTAATTATTTAAAAATCTGATTATTTAAAAAAGACACTAAGACAGCTTCCTCTGTCTTATCAAAGTTACAGTAAGAATTGTATCGGATTTTTCTAAAACTATATATGATGTTGATGTAATGAATAAATGTGTTACATCAACATCACATCAATATGGATGTTTTTCTATGGATATTTAATATTTAATGATATAATAATAATAATAATAATAAATATTATTATTATTTACAATTTAAATATTTTAAAATATATAATTTTAAAAATAATATTTTATAATTTTACAATATAACCTATTTAGTATACATGTAATTATATATATAAATTATTATTATAGTTATTTAACAGTGTAACCTAAGTTGAAAAATATTTATATCTCAGTGAATATAAAAAAACACTATGCCAAAAAAATATATATATGTCCATAGTCTGATTTCATCTTTAGTCTGATTTCTTCTTCAGCTTCTTTGTGTCAGTGCCTGCATGTATGTGTGTGTATGCACATGTATATATGTGTGCCGTGTGTTGATTGCTGGGTTGTGGTCGTGCTGGGTGCCAGGGTAGTGAGGTGCTGGGTGAGTGGCACATCACCAGCTGAAAGAAAGACTGAAAGAGAGAGAAAAACGAGGAGAGGAAGAGAGCTGAGAGGCTTTGGAGAGCGCCGGTCCCCCGGCCGACCGCCATTTCACACTGGTGACCAACACAAATTGGATCAGGCCGTGTTCTCATTGCACCAGCAAAAAATCAGACGCACAAAATGGCTGAATCTCCAGTACCGCAATACTGGACACTGGACCACTGACTACTGGATAGAGGAACAAATTAGTATCACAAAGTGAACAATAGTAGTGTAATAAGACAATAAAGAATATATTAATGCAACACGCAAAGTGTATGTTTTTAAAGTGAAAGAAGATTTAATATTAGAATAAATTGAAATAATAGACAGGACTTCAATTTATCCATTGCCACTTTTTTGCAATATAAGTGAAAATTGGGAAAGCTAGACTCAAACTCTGGTTGCAAACCAATTTGCATCTCTGACAGACTTGATTGGATTAGTGCTGTAGAAAAACATCATACTGTGATGTTATTGGTTAATATTATTTTCCCCAACCATGCTGCCCAAGTTACATCAAGTTAATCAAGTCACAGACAGAGAAATGAATGACAGATTATAAAAAATAAAAAAATTTCCTCTTTACAAATGCATGCATTGATGAATCGTGCACAATAAGACCAGAGGGCATTTATTAATAAAGTAAATGGAGTCGATATTGATTTCATGTTGTCTTTAACACATGAATGCTATTATATGTAGCATTAACCTGACAAAGAAACAGATTCTCCTGCATGCTTAATGATGCTGAAACGTCTAAAGAGTATCATTCAAGTCATCTGCAAAAGAAGAAAAAAATGTTTCATGATAGAAATGCAGTTTTGATCGAGCGAACGCTTCCATTCAAACCGTCTCCGAATTTCGTCAGCATAATTTCTAAGCGATGACCTTGAACTCAAAATGGCTCTGTACGTATATAAGTCCTTCGCTTTTAAAGATTTACAAAATCTTGCCTGACAATATCCAGAGGAACGCTGCTATTGGAAAAGATGTCCTTGCCTTTTCTCTGACCTGTGATGTTTGTCACCAGGTTTTTTAAGGAACGGCAGGGCGAGCGTCTGAATGAGTGGGTTTTTGAAACCGCCTCTGTACAAAAATGCTCAAAAACTTCAAATCAACTCAGATAAATTGGGTTCGTAGTGAGGATGCGAAGCCCACACAATAACCTGCAAAAGTTGTTTATCCAAGGTCAACGCTAGATTCAGTACATACTGAACATCAACTCAGTCCACACAATGAAATCAGAAGATACCTGAGTTGAATTCACTAAGTAAACAATTATTTATAAGCCTGATGTTGAAGCTATTTGAACCTTTGTGTTATTTGGCGACAGCATAACAATGAACTGCAAGGCAAAGTCGTTCAGATGAATATACAGTGACGTCTGTGCCTTTTTTAATCGGACAGAGCAAACCAGAGCAATGCCAGCATTTCGCATATTTGCTAATGCACGCTTGGCATATTTGTTTATGCGCGAGCGTGTGTAGTTCTGGCGCCACGTGTTCGGCGTGTTTACACACTGAGAGCGGGGCACATGGGGCGATATCTCACGGCAATCGATGAGAGGGGGAGCGGAGGGGTGGAGGAAAAATCGGTAAGGAAAGCAGGTTATCTCCCGTCATTAATGGGGGGGGGAATCCCGGGTTGGTGGGCCCTGTGTGTGTGTGTATGTGTGTAAGTTGGGGGAAGACCTGGATTCATTGAGAAAAAACACAGACTGTTTGGCATCGGGAGAAAGCAGACAATTATCTGTATTGATTAAAGCCAGCCAGCCAGCAGGCTGAAGACAGAAAACTATGACTAGATCAATAGAGAGAAGGGGAGAGAGAGAGACACGCACACAGAGAGCGAGGGAGGACGGCTGCGTGTTTTGTGGAGGTACTACAAATAGGTTGTGAGTTAGCAGAAAAAAAAAGCTGAGTGATGCAACAGTTGTACGAAGCAAACGGGACAGAAAAAAGGCAGTGGTGGACAAAGAGAGGAGAGTGTTTTGTTAGTCAGGGGTAGACAAGTTCGGTCCTAGAGAGCCGCAGTCCTACAGAGTTCAGCTCCAACCCTGAAAAAAAACTCACCTGCCTATAGCCTTAGTAATCCTGAAGACATTGATTAGCTTGTTCAGGTGTGTTTGATTAGGGTTGGAGGTGAACTCTGCAGGACTGCGGCTCTCTAGGACCGAACTTGCCTACCCCTGTGTTAGGTCAATGAAAGGAAAATGAGAGTATAAATGCTGCCATTATTTGTCGTTGTTAGTGAACACACAAAAAGTTGTTTTGCTCATTCTGTCTGTAATTTGATGTCACTTAAAGGTGCAGTAAGTGATTTCTGAGAAATGCTGTTGATATCTGAAATCACCAAAACAAACACGCCCCTACCCAAAAGAATCACACCCCTATCTTGCCTCCGCCCCCCAAATTTCTGAACATGATATTCAACACAGGCACCTCCCCCATCACTACTGTACACGCCCCTTACTGGTGATTGGCTACAAGTGTGTTTTGGTGCTCGGCCCGATCCACTTTCAACAGCGTTTCTCAGAAATCGCTTACTGCACCTTTAAAGCATTTAAACTTTTTTTTTAATCTGTACAATTCAATAAAAATAAATAAATTAAAAAAGCCAACTCAACTTTGGGCTAGTGGTTAAAACTCAGACCATATACACCTCTTAAAATGCAAGCGCAATTTCCCACTATACTGCTTTTCAAAAAGTGTTACAAACCATAATGCAATTTGTCCATAATGCAATGATATAAGGTTTATATCATAAAAAAATAAAAAAAGTCAGAGGGTGGGGGGTTAAGGGTTTGCACAAAAAAAACAAATAAAAAGGTTAAAAAATAATACATAATTTAAAACATATACATGTATGCATTAAGCAGATGACTTGCAAAACAGGAGCACGAGTAATTTGCCAAACAATCATGATCATATTAAAATCAATTAAAATGCACAAAATTTTACATTACAATTTTTCCATTCTGTGGAATAAAGGTGGGAAATTATGAGATGAATTATTGAATATTTAATAGGAAAATATTCACAGCCCAAGTCTTATATATTTAGGTTAACAGTACTCTAAAGGTGTGTAGAAAAAAAATACAGTACATTTTTGTGTTAAAGTAAGTAATTGTAAATAAAGTGAATATTACCAAATAATATTACCAGATATTTAAAATAACTGTTTATAATAATGCTCATTTATAATATACTGTATATTTTCCCAATATTAATGGGTCTTTATACTGATACATTGATACAAATATATGTGTATATAGTTGTTTCTATATTCTCTACATGAGGGTCTGTGGCATCAAAAAGCTTATCAAAAACCTGTTCTAGATGTTTTAAGATGACCATTTTAGTACTGAAGTTAACTGCAAGTTTAAATTTAAAAAAAGCATGGCATAAAGTATGTTTTTGGCCTTCTACATGTCCCACACATACATTTAAGCCTTGCAACTCGGGTTCGAGTCACACTCAAAATAAATAAAAATAGCAAAAAGCCTTTAAACTGCAACACTTCTGGAAAGAGATTGAGATACTGTGGATTAACAAGTTCAATCATGACAACTCTCGGAAAATTTTAGCATGGTGATGGATATGACAATGTTAATGTATTTGGTCTTGGCGGAATAGATCTGCTACGCTGCTGCTGTTGGTTATTGCTGTAGTTGTAGATTATTGGTGCTGCAAGCAAGTACAGGAACTTGCTACTGCCAATGCATATGGCGATACGGTGCCATGAGTATTTAAGACATACTGCTGCTGCACAAATGGCATATAAAATAACCCGTAGGAGATCTATACAGGTGGAGCTGGGGAAGGTGGAGGGTTTCAGAGAAACTCTGAAAGCGCGCTGCAGGAATCTCTAGTGAATGCTAGCCAGCCATATAAATGCAAGGCAGTAAGCTCATTGGCTGCATATGCAGGATGAACCAATTAGCTGTGCCAAGTCATTTAACTGAATATCATCAGTTATGTTAACAACCCGTCACCTGCGCCATCTAGAGTTTCATGACTGAACTATATATTTCTGCATAAATCACAGGTTTCCACCTCTTGATGCTAAATAGTAAATCGCTGCTGAGGAAACAGGTGGACAAAGTGAGAGGTGTGGTTAGGCGTCACGGTTATTAGTGACAACGTGAAGCCAGATTAGCAGGCAAGAACTAAAGAAAGAAGTGCGTGCTTGCATCTCCCACTGCAGCTGTGTGCTTTGTACCTTGTACAAAAATACATCTTTCATGATTAAACTTGAAAGTCAACCCTACTGTGTTAGTGTGTCTAACAAGCCACTTCAAAATCAGCAACCAATCACACACACATAAACAGCTGGACACACATATTCAATTATGGCACACTCCAACATTGTAGTGCACAAGTCTGGCCTGATTACGCTCTCTCTGTGAGGGCGTGCGTGAAAGACAGACAAGAGAGAAAGAGAGAGAGAGCAGGTCTTTCCTGAGCTGTAAGGCCTAGGAGAAATGGAACTTAAATGCCTCTCACTGGCTCTCAAACTCCAGTTGCCTTTATTGATGCACTGGCCTACTGCCAACCAGAGGCCTTTTCCACTTCAAAGGGTCTGCGTTCACACACACACAAACACACGCGCACAGATGCACACACACATACATTTGTCCTCACCTGTGAGCATAAAATGCACTCCAACCTCTATCTGTACTTCAGGCCTATATCCGTGATGTCCACCTCCATGTGTAATCTTAGATATAAAAAAAGGCCACTCAAAGTGCGATTCAATGTGCAATTCAAACCTCTATCTGTCATCTGAAAGTCTATAAAACCCCATCTATACTGCGAGGGAGCGGCACGGCAAAACTAAAACACTCCCATTATAATCTAAGCTGTTTCGAAGTGCAGATTCGGTTTATTTTGAGGCTTGGGGGGATTCGAATTTGATTTAAAGCTTGCGGTCATTTAGAATCAATTCACAGATTTAATTCTTTAGAATAAAATTCAAAACTTGTATGGATTTGAACATAGGATTCAAATTGGCATTGTTTCAATTCAAGTCTAAAGTGATTTCAAGTGATGAAATTAGTTTTGAAGTTTGCAGTAATTCAAAGTAGATTAGAACGTTGGAGTGATTTAGATTTGTTTTGGAGCGTTCGGTTATTCAAATTTGATTCAAAGTTGCAGTGATTCAGATTCAGTTCGAAACATTCAGTAATTCGAATTTGAGTCAAAGCTTGCAGTGATTCAAACTCGATTCATTGTTGTAGTGATTCAAATTCATTTTGAAGCATGCACTGATTTGTTTTCAATTATAGCTTGCAGTGATTCAAATTCGATTCAACTTTGCAGTTATTCACATTCCGTTTGAAGACTGTTGACTGAAATCTGATTCAAAGATTGTTGTGAAAATTTAGTTCATATTTGCACTTGTGTAAAAATAATAAAAGCATTTAATAATTAATAGTATGAAAAAAGGATTATATTCTAAAAAGAAAAAAACAGCATGCATGTTTTCTGTGACTTAATTTATGCTTATTGCAATACTTTCCTGAAGAAAAAAATGTTAACTGACATATGATTGAAAAATAACTAAAGATGCATGCAATAGCATGCTCCATTCGTTTATAGCAACTGTTACTATAAATATGCTTCTCAAATAATTGTGCAATGCATAAATTAATTATTACATTTGCATATTCAATCATTTTTGGGGGGTAAATGCAATAAAAATGTGCTACTGTAAATGCACAAAAAAACCCTCCGGCATTTTTCTTTAGCTGAATAAACACCGTTATAATTTATAACATATTTAGCGACAACTTATTGAGATCATTAGAAATGCTGCTGCATTTCAGTCCCTTTCAGGCTCTACAGGTCTGAGATGGAAACTGCGCTGTGTGGATCCCAGAATTCACAAATGTCGATACGACCCACATGTCTACGCCTCAGCCTTTGCATTTCAATGCAGTTTCCTTTTCATTATTTATGACTCTTTTACCCACGTCAGAAAAAAAGCTTGGGCCTACACCTCCACACCTATCCCCATAGTAACCAGCCTCACAAGTCCTGTTTATGCACAGAGAGCCCCTCACAGATCACATACCATATACACAAGTATGTATGTATGTGTGTGTGCGCGTTTGGACATACATATATGCACAATCGTAATGGGCTTCCTGGTGTCCTGGGGAGGAAGTGTGAGAGGTGAGCGTCTCTCCATGCCTCTGAGAATGGAGTGAGAAACCAGACTACCGCTGAGTGTGAACAAACTGGGACAAGAAGCTGTCATATCTGATGGGAGAGTGACAGTCTGCATACGAGGACATTTATATATAAATATAGAATGAATACATGAATTTCTGGTGCATCTCTTTTGTTTTAAGGACAGCAGCACTGGAGCTACATGAACAAAACCTGATCATCATGTTCTCCAGCCTGATTTGAGAATAATTTAAAGAGCATATTGTGCTTCAGTGGAAGAAAGAACATCTGATTGCACACACAAAAGGAGTTCACAGTCACAAATGTGATTTATTGTGAGTTTAGAGAGATTAAAATTATTAATTTTTTTGCCATGATTCAAGATCAATTAGAAGGCTGAAGTGATTCAGATTCAGTTTGCAGCTTGCATTGATTCAACTTCGATTCAAACCATGCACTGATTCAGATTTGATTTAGAGTTTCACATGGTCATAAATCTGTTTAAAATTAAAGAGATTTGAGTGATTTGAATTTGTTTAAGAAGGTTTGCAGTGATTCATAATCAATTACCAGGTTGAAGGGATTCGGTTTCATTTTGGATCTTGTAAGGATTCAAATTTGATGCGAGGTTGCAGTGATTAAAATTCAGTTTGACACTTGCATTGATTAGAATTCAGTTCAAAGCTTGCAATTCTTTAAATTTGATTTTAATGTCACAAATGTGCTTTAAATTTGCAGTGATTCAAAGCCAACAAGAAAGGTTGGAGTGATTCAGACTTGTTTTGGAGCTTTCGGCAGTTCAAATTCAGTTTTCCGTATACAGTGATTCAGCTTCAATTCAAAACTTGTAGTGGTTCAGATTTGATTTTGAGCTTCACATCGTCACAAATGTGTTTTAAACTCAACTAAATTAAGAGTCATTCAACTTCGTTTTGAGGTTTCAATGAAAGTCAAAGTCAAATAAAAAGTTAAAGTCATTCATATTTTTTATTTATTTTTTAATCTGGCAGCCATTCTAATTTTATTCAAAGTTGCAATGATTCAGCTTCATTTTGATGCTTGTATTAATTAGGATTTGATTCGAATTTGATTTGGAAAATCACATGGTCACTAATGTGTTTTAAACTGATGAAGTAGTTTAGAATCCATTTTGAGGTTTGCAGAGATTCAAAGTTAATTAGAAGATTGAAATGATTCAGATTTGTTTTGGATCTTCCAGTCATTCAAATTTGATTCAAAGTTACAGTGATTCAAATTCAGTTTAACGCTTTGATTAGAATTCAATTCAAAGCTTGCAGTGATTCAAATTAGATTTTGAGCATCTAATGGTCACAAATGTGCTTTATATTCAATAAGGACTTTATTTTGAGGTTTGCAGCCATTACACTGATTCAAATTTGAATTTGTCTGCACAAGAGTTCACAATGTCACAAGTGTGCATATTTCATGACTTTTTTTTCTTTTTGTGCCATAAAGTTTCTTTTTTTTATGTTGCTCTTTCTTATCATTTGAATTTATAATTTTTTGGAATGTTCTAGCCCTTCCATGATGTTAATACCTAATATCCTAGTACTACGGTTCCATCAATCTGTAAGAGCAGTTCGGAATCATGTGTGTTCTGTTTGTACCTGCCCATTCAATGGTCCTGCTTTGGCCCATCGTCCGCTTCTCCTTATGTCACTGCCGTTGGACAATAGCCCTTACTGAGGGTCCCCACCACTGCAGCTTACGCTTAATGAACAACAACCTATCCATCCAACCGGTTCACCTCATCCATAGTAGACAGTATTGATTTTCAGTGGGGAAAATAAAAAAGGCCATGAATTTTAATGCTTTCTGTCTCTCTCTCTCTCTCTCTCTCTGTTATACCCCCCATCCACCTTTTTTCCACCCCTTCTTCTCCTGACCCATCCCTCTGCTGCGTTCTTTCCTGGGGGAAGGATAAAGGAGAGGGGGATGGGACAGTCATGGAGGGGAGAGGTGGAGGGGTTGGTGGTGTGGCGTTGGGTCATTTCTCATTTCCGAACCCTGGATGCTCACCTCCCCCTTCCTGTTAACTAGCCTTCTCATTGCGGGAACGATACTGATGGAAACACGCAACGACCTCTCTGGACACTCTTCATCGATACCATGTGTGTGACTCTACACAAGCTTGTGTTATTTTAATTAAATAAATTAATAATCTGATCACGTGATTTAGTATTTAATGATGCAAATTAATTAAAGGTAATTAAGAGTTTCTCTACCTTCAAAAAAAATAAAATAAAGAAGAATGCAGGAATAAAGTGTCAAATAAAAAAGTTAGAATGTCATATTCATTTTTTTAATGTCCAGTTAAACAACACTAAAGTTCAAAAGTTTGGAGTCAATTTTTTTTTATTTTTTTTTAAAGAAATAATACTTTTCTTTTTTGCTAAGATGCATTACATTGATAAAAAGTGAGAGCAAAGACATTTCTAATGTGACAAAAGATTTCTATTTCAAATAAACACTGTGCTTTTGAACTTTCTGTTTGCCAAAGAATCCATAATTCATAAAAATCTGATTTCCACAAAAATATTACGGTTTCCACAAAAATATTAAGCAGCAGCACACCTGTTTTTAATAATTATAATAACAACAAATGTTTTTAAGTGCCAAATCAGCATATTAGAATGATTTCTGAAGGATCATGTGACACTGGAGACTGGAGTAATGATGCTGAAAATTCAGCTTTGCATCACATGAATAAATTACATTTTACAATATTTAAAAACAGAAAACTGGTCTTTTAAATTGTAATATATTTAACAAAATATTGCTTTGTATTTTACTGTATTTCTGATTAAATAAATGCAGCCTTGGTGACCATAACAGACTAAAAACATTTTTACTGACCCCAAACTTTTAGTTTCTGCTATTAAATTAATAAAAAGCTCATTTCATTAGCCTGAAAAATAACAGGTCGCTATAATTCAATAATGCATACACAATAAACACTATGCTTTATGACAACTTATTAGAGTTACTTGTATTCATGTGACATTTTTCTAACAATAAATAGACTGGAAATTATATTTAAACATGGACTCCCTGCTAATGACCATATGGTCATCACCACGTTTGTCGCTGAAATAACATTAAAGCATAACAAAGATAGATAGAACAATCTCCCAGCACTCCGTCAGAGTGACAAATGTTTTAATAATTCCAGCAGTGAAGAATGACACACACGCAATATACCATTACTACAATGGCATAGCCATACAGTGAGTGACCACATGCTCCAATTCACCAGCATTTACACCTAATTGTCATCTGTGTGATTTCCGACAGATAAATAAAAGAGTGAGGAAAAATCTTCAAGGTAAGATGCATGCGGTGAGGCTCATAATTCTGACAAGCACATCTTTTTGTGTTATTTTCTGTATGTAGTTTCTCACTGCCTTCTAATATAAAAGCCGAGAGGATGGACGAGAAATGGACAAAATTGAGGGAGTAAAAAGGGGCTTTTAGGGCCGAAAGCGCAGTTGATGTGTATGTGAGTTCGTATCTGTGTGTGTGTGTGTTTTAAAAGAGGGGTCTTAAAAACTGCATCTACAGATTGCACGTACACAGTAATGTTTCATTTCCTTTTACAGCTATACAATAAACTATTATAATCCATGGTAGAGCATTCAGACAGTCTGTAGTCGTCAAGCAAAGTTTAGCATTGTTCCGATAATATTTTAATGAAGTTTAACTGAGGATACCAAAAACTCTGAAAACTGCACATTTCTGTGATTAACACTGACATTGTAATACTAAAAATATATATACATCATTTGTCCTTAAAATTTCTGTCTTTTCTACAGCTCAGCGACTTCTGATACCACATTAAGTCAAGTCACCTTTATTTATATAGCGCTTTTAACAATACAGATTGTGACAAAGCAACTGAACAGCATTAATTAGGAAAATAGTGTCAATAATGCAAAATGACAATAGTAAACACTAATCTTTCAGTTAAAGACATTAACTCATTCATGTGAAATACGACAAATTTGGTCTAATTGGTTTCGTCCCGATCTCAATCCTCCCCTCTTTTCTTTTCTATTTTCAATCTTCAACTCTGAAAGGACACTACAACCACATTCGCACAAAGTTGTTCAGTGCACAAAAACATTCCTTGAGTTCACATGATAAAATGTTTTGATTCATATTCCCTTTACGTGTGTCTCTTTCTGATTCAACGATTCACAGTCTGTGCTTCGACGACATGCGAAAGGTCATTTGCGGTGTATTGTGGTATTTACTAACTGCCAAGTGTTTTGTGTTATTCTTGCGTGTTTTGATTAATCTTGCAAAAGCTGCCGGACTCATAAAGATGATTTGAAATTGAGGTCAAACACTTTTGAAATGCATCAATAAGCATGTCAAGAAATTCTATCGGAACGTCACACAAACATTTACAACAGATTCGTTCAAAAAGGCATAAAACATCACACATACCACAAGAATCATGCATTTCTCATCACTGAGAACTTTCAACATTTCAACAGTTATTATATTCAAACCAACCACAGTTGATTTGCTTGGATATTAGAGATAAATTTGAAAGGCAGTCTCAAAGATCTATCGCAAACGACATTATACAATGTGCAATATCTCATTATAACACTTATAATGGATATGTCACCAAAAATGCATAAAATATTTCATGCACCCCAAGAACTGCGCATTTGTTCATCATTGAGAACTTTCATCAGCTCTGGATAAATAAGTCATTATATATTTAAACCAACAACAGTTGATTTTCTTGGATTTTGGAGGCAATCTTAAAGACCCATTACAACTAACATTATACAATGTCCAATATCTCCCAATTTTGGAGACATAATACTGGTTCATTTAGGTTTGCTTTTGTCATTGTGTGTTTGGATTAATTCTGTGAGTGCTAATTCATTCATAATGAACATTCAAAATTGTGGTCTAACACTTTCAAATCACATCAGTGCATATGTGAAGAAAATTATATTGGATACGTCACCAAAACTGCACGAAGCATCACACATACCACAAGAATTGTGCCTTTGTTCATCATTATGAACTCTCATCATATTCAAACCAACCACAACTGATTTACTTGGATATACATTTGGAGGCAATCTCAAGATCTATTGCAACAATTTTGGATTCCTCGAACCTTTCAGTGAACAGTTCTTAAAAGAACAAATTTTTTCTTAGTTTGAGGAATATTTTAATAACCTAAAGAACCTTTTTTGGAATGGAAAGGTTCCACATTCTTAAAAAAATATGGTTCCTTATTGGGATCGATGGTTTTATGAAGAGCCTTTAACATCTATGGAACCTTTCCATTCCACAATAAGTTCTTTAACGTGGAAAAAGGTTCTTTAGAGTTTTAAAATGTTCATCACACTAGGAAAAATATTGGCTCTTTTAAAGGGGTCATATGATGCGATTTCAAGTTTTCCTTTCTCTTTGGGGTGTTACAAGCTGATTGTGCATAGATAAGATCCCTGAAGTTGCAAAGACTAAAGTCTCAAAACCAAAGAGATATTCTTTATCAAAGTTAAGACTCTGCCACGCCCCCCTAAAACGGCTCGTTCTAACACGCCCCCACATATCTACCTCACTATGTGGAAATATTAGCATAATGCATGTGAACCCTGACTCTTTTCCTTCAAAAGAGCGGGATTTCCTTTGATAAGGACTCAAAAAGTGGGAATGACAGTGAGGTGGAGAGAGAAAGCAAGATGGCTCATATTGTGGATTCTATAATAAGAGTTGCGTACAGGTGTAAATCTATGTGGTTTCAAATGGGTAAATGTCTGTGACTGTGTGTGTGTGTGTGTGTGGTGAAATCTAATTCCTGAGCTTAATTAAGAGGAGGTAAGACCCTGACCTCAATGACAAGCCCTACAGCTATTCACACGCTGCTTCCAGAGAAAGAAAGAAAGATTTACAATCTGGATATAAGGCAAATGTATTTGGTGCTTGTATACATACTGTACAATCAACTAGTATAAGAGTGAAAGGGTGATGGACAGATTGAGAAATTAAGATTCTGGGGTTTCTAACTGGTCTAAGCTAGTTATATATATCAGCTAGACCTGGGTAAACTGTCTTGGTCATGCATATTCGGGCTGGTAGACCACCCTAGTCCAGCAACAAACCAGCTTGACCACCTTAGGCTAGAAACATACTTTATGCAAGAGTGTGGATGTGAATGCATGGCCAATGCATTGCAAGCATGTCCCACTATACATACTTAATGTGTATAAAAATATAGCAGTACCTTAAAGATTTCTTCTATTTTATACCATTATTTTTAATTGTTTGAAAAAAAATTTAAATCCATGTTTAAATGGAAAACAAATGCCACATTTTCAGTGTCGCCCTATATTTCACACACAAAATATATTTCTATGAAGCTTTTATGGCACTTTTGTTGTCCTATATTTGGAGCAGTTCTTGGTCACCATCCACTATTATTGTATGGAAAAAGCAGCGTGGAAACTCTTCAAAACTTCTCTTTTTGTGTTCTAAGAAAAAATAAAGTCATGTGTTGGAACGACATAAGTGTAAGAAATTTTAACGTGAACAATTTTTTTAAACTGGTATGAACTGTTTTTCCAACAAGAGAGGCATGGAAGCATAAAGGCACAGGTCACAGTTGACCAGCGAGAGTGTATTAACATGGCCGTACCATGTAATTTGGTTTATGAGTCTGATAAAGGTCCATCGAGAGAAAGAGAGATTGCGATGTCTTGCTCCGCCTGTACAATATGACCACCGGATCCCATTTCACACAGTCGGGCCGTAATAGCGCTCAGTGTGTTAAGAGCTATCAGAAATCGGCCAACACACTGTCCCTCCAGCGATCATTACACATACGTCCTCACCTACACACCAGGTTACGCAAACACACACCAGAGCATGAAAAAAAAACACTTGGCCCTGTCAGATACGGGGTATTGGAGTCCGAATGAGGTCCATTTAGTCGGCAGTGGTCTTGATGGTGGTCTCCATCGCAGAGGTGAGGGCCGGCACAGGGGAGAGAGTGTTTACCTACATCCCTTTATTACCATCTGCTTAATGGCCTATGAATGTCTCCATGGATACTCAGGAGGGAGAGAGAGATGGATGGAGGGACAGAGATGGCTCCGATCGGAAAGGTAGGCTCTCAGCAGGGAACTCTCGTGTGCATGTGAGTGCGTTTGGCTTAATGCATGTGTGTGTATGTGTTCAGAGATACTTAGTGCAATGAGTGCAGTACTTCAAATGATTTCAGTTTCCTGTAAGTGCAACATCAAAAAAGAAAAAAAAAGACGCAACCCGGTAGATGTGTGTGTGTTGGCGTGCATCTGTGTGTGTGGAGGGTAAGCCTAGGTGTCGGGATGGGGAAGAGAGAGGTGGTTTAATACAATAAAGCATGTTGTATTGACATCTCTGTTGTGTCTATTGATTCCCCATTATGTCCCTAACAAACCCGGCTGGACATTTGGTCATTCGCAATCATGTTAGCACTGGGACTCGCTGACGTTCCCGCTCAAATCCGATCTATATACACATACACACACGCGCTCTCTGGCTGCGGACGGCAGGGCTGATCTTCCTTTATCAATACCTGTTTGAGGTTAAAACACTTTGCGGCGCATCAAACTGTAAATTTGAATCAGTGTAAACACAGCTTGCCCGCGCAGACAGACATGCGAAGGAGCCATAGACTTGACTTATCGCATTTGACCTTTAACCTCAAGCACACCCCTATATTCTCCTAAAGAGCAGCTACTTGGATTTATACAGCAGCATAAAACTATTTTGTGGTTTTGCTGCAGTGATTAGGCTGTGGATATATTTATTGTATAAGGCTATTATTCCATAAAAGTGACCCTGAAAGGGGTTTAGAGACTGCACAAAAAACTACAGTACAACAATGTGGTTCCTAATCACAGCACCAGGGAAATAAGGCCTAAAAATAATGGTTGACCTGTTAAACACCTCTATAAGCATTCCCTCCCTACAGAGCTAAAACACAGAATACAACGGGGTTCAAAATTTTGAGATAACTAGTGGAAATGGTTCTCATTTTCTAATTTGTATCACAAATTATATTATCAGTATTATTTTAGTGCTAGATCATTTTTTTAGTGTTTGTATGTTATCTTTTTACCTTAATGATTACATGCATTTGAGCTGCATGGACTCCACCAGTCGCCAGGGCCAACATAATGCATTTCTTATATTTTTAACAGAATGGTACAGAATATGTTTTCCCAACTGTTATTTATTAATTTGTGAAATTCTAAAACTTTTATCTACAGGTTTAATTTAATAAAAAAACTATATGTTTTTGATGTTATCTCAGACTTTTGGGCTGAACTGTACATCTCGTACACAGCCAATATAAATGTAGATGCTTAGTGAGGGAAGGTACAGTGTTACTTACAGATAGGCATTAATGAGGGCATTGATTTTATTAGCAACATTTAACCAAAGCTTAGCTGACATTACAGATCCAGTGTTTTGGGTGCTCTGCATAGCATTTCTTTGAAAGAGTGTGTTACACAATGTGATGAAAATGTGTGAAATATCTGACGGGGCAGATTGTCAAATTAGCCATAGCAAGATAATGTTCGCAATATTAACTTTGCCATTTACGAAAATAAACACTGATGCATCAATAACAGTGCAGCATTTGCTAGAAAATAAATGCTTCCCAGCAGCCTAGGCACTCAAAGCTACATTATAAATATAGTGTGCAGACTATCCCAATCTCCCTGATGCCAAGATTCTACAGTAAACACACAGAGTGAAAACTGTTAGATATCTTCATGGTCATCGGTTTGGAAAAACCTAGTAAAAACTTTGAACCAATGCCCTCGATAGTGTCTATCATCTGTAAATAAGGCTGAACATAAATGTAGTTTCCCTCACACAACATAAAGATCCTCACTGCTGCTCCGCTTGTCACTCTGACCTCTGCAGCATTTAATGTCAGCTGTGGCACCTGGTGTCCATTTTGAGTCTTATATTATCAAAGAAGTGAAAGGTTTAACCTTTGGCATAATTTTAAAAGCCGAAAAGGTTAAAGTCTTAAAACCAAGTGGAAGCCGAACGCCAAATAGATTCAGCTCATTTTTTTTCCATTTAGGGGAAAAAGTCAGTTTAAATATAAGAAAAATAGAATGTGACACATCAAGTGATAATGTTATTTCATCACCAGACATTAAAAATGCTCATTACCACACAGAACAGACAAAACAAACACACAAGTGTAAGCAAACACTGAACACAAGTACACACACAATCAAGTTCAAGTTAGATTTGAAATCAATAACGCATCCATCAATAAAAACATGAAAACATTGTTAGTACCTGTTCAAAATGAACTTGCTGCACAATTAATTGTTCACTGTAATTTTTAAGGCTCGCCGTTCATTTATTTTTACCATTGTTTTTTAAATGTAAATTTAAGAATCAATGTCTCTCATTTTCAGGAATGATTTGAAATCCCCCTCTCTCTTTTCCTCCCTAAATATCCTCCAGTTCACTAGACTTCTGGCCTAAAAACAAGCAGGCCAATCCAATTTTAACACTAACCTACCTGCATTTAAAGAAAGCACATCACCATGTGGGCCCATTATGTGGTGCAGCTTATGAAAGCTTAATGTCTGGCTCTTTGCTCATTTAGGCGCCAGTAAGTAATTAAAGGGATAGTTCACCCAAAAATGAAAATTGTATGTTTATCTGCTTACCCCCAGGGCATCCAAGATGTAGGTGACTTTGATTCTTCAGTAGAACACAAATGATGATTTTTAAGTCCAACCGTTGCAGTCTATCAGTCATATAATACATGGCAATGACAACAAAATCTATGAGAGTAAAAAAACATGCACAGACAAATCCAAATTAAACCCTGCTGCTCGTGACGACGCATTGATGTCCTAAGACACGAAACGATTGGTTTGTGCCAGAAACCGAACAGTATTTATATAATTTTTTACCTCTTAATACATCACTACGTCCAACTGTCTTTGGGCGCGCGCACGGCATCTGGTGCGTGAGGTGTGTACCCGCTCTGGCATAGTTTACGTTAATGGGTGTGTTGATATCCAGCCGAAGAGCAATCAACCATAACTTCAGGCGAGCAGGCTCAGAAGTTGGGAATACGTGGAAAGTCACCACTCCCGAATGAGTTCGCGCGAGAGAACGTAATCTTTTAGTTTCAAGTCGGTTTGAACAAACCTGGATAAGTGCAAGCAGGTACCATTTTGATTAGCCGTCGCACCTACAATGACTGTGCAAACAATGAGTGACGTATACGCGCGAGAGATCACTTCCTGCGCTTGCGTAAACTATGCCAGAGCGCGTACACTCCTCACGCACCGGATGCCGTGCGCACGCCCAAAGACAGTTGGACATAGTGGTGTATTAGAGGTAAAATATGATATAAATACTGTTCGGTTTCTGGCACAAACCGATCGTTTCATGTCTTAGGACATCAATGTGTCGTCACGAGCCTCAGGGTTTAATTTGGATTTGTCTGTGCACGTTTTTTTTACTCATAGATTTTGTTACCATTGCCATGCATTATATGACTGATAGACTGCAACGGTTAAAGTTAAAAATCATCATATGTGTTCTACACAAATTTTCATTTTTGGGTGACCTATCCCTTTAAAGACTTGGGGTATCAGGGCAGACGCCATATTTACTTTTTGTGAATGAAGCAGAAGCTGTGAGGTCTGTTGAATTGGTTCTGCAGATGCAACAAAGAAAAAAAAGGCAATCTACAAAACTCTGGAAAACTGGTGATATGAAAATTTAACTAACTATATGGGCATAACCTTTTGAGCTGATTCTACCTGTGTCCCTCAGCCTCGTTTTCATTAACAAACAAGCAAATACATGAATAAATAAATATGGCGTCCACTTTCAGTAAGGCCTATGGTGTATCCACTTTTTAGTTCTTATATGAAACAGAGTTAAAGGCAGCGGTGCCAACGCGAAGTTTTTAAGTTCCTTATTTACATTTCAGTCATTGTGTGCTGGTGTATGACATGTTTAAGGTGACACATGATCTAGAAGTGGCGCATACGTTTAATCCATCTGCTGGTTGGAAAATTTCCGTTTCGTTGAACGCCAGACACTGCGCCCCTCACTAATGCAGTAGGCTACTTCAGAACCAACACTCCTTATACAAGGAAAAATACGTTGTTCTTTCATTTCAAACCTACATTCTTGGTAACACTTCGCATTAAAGGGTCATGTTACACTTTTCATGTAAATATGCCTACTATTAATTTCTATAATAATTTTGCGAAATGAGTTAATTTACATGCAGCTCCACAAATAACTGCACATATGTTGTTTATTTGTAGGCCTAACATGAAAACAACTATGCAAAGTCTATTAAAAAGTCTTGTATTCCAAAGCTTTAGTAATATTTTCTTAGCTAAGTACAGTCAGATAGTGATGACTGTAATTTAAAATTAAATTAAGCTAATTAGCCTACGTTATTTATGCCTAAAGTAAAAGCACTTAAAATCGTCAAAAGCATTATTAACAAATAAAGTGACATTCGGTCTCATCATTCTCAAACTTGTCGTTAAATTCACGCACTCGCTCCGTCTTTTCCCCCGCAGTCTGCGTGTATCGATTGCGGCGGAATCGATAAATTAACATGAATATTCCCTGAACCGGTCGTGAGAAGAGAGTCAGACGGCAGATGGAGAAGCAGATACGGAGAGGACAGAAGGATGAAAGCAGCCAAAAGAGGCCGAGACGAACCATTCAAACAAGCGCAATTATGGGCAGACGTCTTTTTAACTCAACCAGCCTTCACTAATGCACACTCAAAGTGGCACATTTTTATAAAATATATGCATACACAAACGGAACTAAAATGACCTGAACGTGATTTTTAATAAATACAAAAATATGGATTTCATTCAGACGGTTGTCTGGGGCTGAACAGGTGTTTCGGCTCCACGTTTAGATTTTTTTTTATTTTCAGTGTGAGGGGGAATAAAAAGAAAAGCTGTTACCGACATTAACCAGAGGGAGGTAAAGGTATCTCTTACCGGAGTTACCGGAGCGCAGAGGCAGCGGAGACTTGAGTCGCCAGGCGCTGAAATCAGGAGCGGTTCTCTGAAACACCAACGGCACCGGCAAAGGAACAAACATGATCCGTTGTCCTTTTCTTCTATGGCCTCTTGTATTTGGCGCTTGTCTTGAGTTTCTTTTTCTTTGGTTGCTTATTGTGTTTTGAGGTTGTTTCTTTTTTTCTTTTTGGTAGGTTAATAGTAACTATTTGGTTTAAAATGTATAACCTAAGTACATTTCTTAAGCTATCTTTACATTTTTGGTATTGTGCCTCTCAGTCATTAGCTAGGCTACTTCTTCCTCAGGGATACTCTATCTCGGACTGACACACAGACGGATAGTCGGGATCTTTCAAGCGGTCTAAATATAATCGGAATATATAAAAATGGTTTTTGTGGTCACTTAACGTTTGTTTTGTCTTTCTGTTGGCAAAAATCCCTTAAATTATCCAACAAATTAGAATAACAGAACGTTTAAGACCTACGCTTTCAAACGACGAACCGTTGGCTGAAACTGTGACTTTTTAAAATTCAAAACTCACTTGTTGTCCTAACGGTCATAACGTTTCCTGGGCTTTGCGTATCCCGCGCGAGACCAGGTGTGCGGTCGGTAAACGTCACAATGGCCTTGCGCGCGTCGCGATCCGGTTCCACTTTGGTTTCGCTTTTTAAACAAATCTCGAGTCAAAATCGTGTTCACTTTAGTACAAAAACTATTTGGTTACATTACAATCAAGTCGCGGTTGCTGGCTTTAAAACGGTTTGCAAAGGTTTAACAGGAATATTTGGTTTCTCTATTTGGTTTCTAGCTCTCCTACTGTCTGGTTTATCTCGCGCACATTGCATGCATTTCAAGCAGCATTTTAATTTTAGTATAAAATATAATAGAATCGCTTAATATATTTAAATAATCACGCACGTATAAGGCTACGCAGCGGTTCGATGCGCTCCCCCTTGGTTTCCACTCACGAGCCGGCAATTAAAACGCAATCAATCGATAAATAAATTAAGGAGCAACACTGCTTGTGCACGAAATGTTAAAACTGAACGAAAAGAAAACAAATAACGGTACCCGTTAAGAGGAATTCAGCTCTTTGGCTCTGTCCCACCACCATCCGTCTGTGAGTGCGTGTGCGTCCGTTACGATAGTCCCGTTATCTAGGACCCGGTAGCTTGCGAGCTCTGTCCGCCTCCCGGTACGAAAGCAACACTGATACGAGAGGAGCAGCCGCTATACTCCCCCCGCCCCCTTCTCTCCCTCCATCCATACCTCCCCCTCTCCCCTTCTTTTTTTACTAATAATCGGAATATATAAAAATGGTTTTTGTGGTCACTTAACGTTTGTTTTGTCTTTCTGTTGGCAAAAATCCCTTAAATTATCCAACAAATTAGAATAACAGAACGTTTAAGACCTACGCTTTCAAACGACGAACCGTTGGCTGAAACTGTGACTTTTTAAAATTCAAAACTCACTTGTTGTCCTAACGGTCATAACGTTTCCTGGGCTTTGCGTATCCCGCGCGAGACCAGGTGTGCGGTCGGTAAACGTCACAATGGCCTTGCGCGCGTCGCGATCCGGTTCCACTTTGGTTTCGCTTTTTAAACAAATCTCGAGTCAAAATCGTGTTCACTTTAGTACAAAAACTATTTGGTTACATTACAATCAAGTCGCGGTTGCTGGCTTTAAAACGGTTTGCAAAGGTTTAACAGGAATATTTGGTTTCTCTATTTGGTTTCTAGCTCTCCTACTGTCTGGTTTATCTCGCGCACATTGCATGCATTTCAAGCAGCATTTTAATTTTAGTATAAAATATAATAGAATCGCTTAATATATTTAAATAATCACGCACGTATAAGGCTACGCAGCGGTTCGATGCGCTCCCCCTTGGTTTCCACTCACGAGCCGGCAATTAAAACGCAATCAATCGATAAATAAATTAAGGAGCAACACTGCTTGTGCACGAAATGTTAAAACTGAACGAAAAGAAAACAAATAACGGTACCCGTTAAGAGGAATTCAGCTCTTTGGCTCTGTCCCACCACCATCCGTCTGTGAGTGCGTGTGCGTCCGTTACGATAGTCCCGTTATCTAGGACCCGGTAGCTTGCGAGCTCTGTCCGCCTCCCGGTACGAAAGCAACACTGAAACGAGAGGAGCAGCCGCTATACCCCCCCCGCCCCCCTTTCTCTCCCTCCATCCATACCTCTCCCCCTTTTTTTTTTTTTACTAATCCCATATAAGGCAAGCTATCCTGCGTATTGATCGCTTGATTACCCTTCATTATGATGACTCTGATGATCGCGGTGGGCCGCTGATCGATAGGCTTACACACATTCACCGAGTGGCTTACATCATGTGATTATATCCTTATCTACATGCAGGTATATGTCTGTGGAAAAAACAAGGGCGATATAAGCGACCAGTCTACGGAGAAACCATTGATATGTTATGGTGATTATTTAACGTGGCGGATTATACTGTGAATAAGCAACAAACAGAACCCGATTATTGCTACCTCACAAAAGTTTCATTTGGTCTATTACTAGTCTAGGGTCTCTCTCTCTCTCTCCCATTCTACCTTTCAATTCCCTCTTTTCGACACACTGAATGCTGTCAGAAATAAAGCTACAATCTATGCCGCGCACTTACACTCCAGATTATTGCCGACATAGATTTTTTAAATAGAAAAATCTATACGCTAAACATCGCAGTCAATACGGAAAAATCGAAAGCTCTGCTCCTGATCCCCCCACCACCCTCACATTCGCCCCAAACTTCATGTCTCTCTCTATCTACCTGTCTATCTATTCTACTATATCCGAGGTGATATAGCCAAGATCAATTATTGGCCAGCGTGTCATAAGAAAAATACTTAATAATCATAAAAAACACACTTACTTAACTGATTTGAAATATGCCTTAATAGCTAGGCTATTTGATTAACACAACATACACACGCATATTTTATTTGTTTCAGAAAATCATTTTCCTGCAACACAACAGACTCACAATGGTTCCTTGAGCTTTATTGTCCCCAAGCACCCCCTCCATTTGACAGATGACATCCGCGTGTCCAACGAGCGAGTGGGGGGAACGGAAGAAAAAAAAAGAAGCGACAAGTTGTCCTTCACGAATCCCCCTCGCCTGAAAGGGCACGCGTTGCGAACCCCCCATCCAAACTCCTTCCAGACAAAAGCAATTATTTCTTGTAGAATATAGTGTGTTTTGCGCGTCTATAGCGCGGAGAAGGAAGAAAGGTGTGCAGACTGAAACACAGTTTCCAAATATGACATTTCCATTTCGTTACATTCAATGGTCAGCACATAGTCCACTACAGTATCGAATAGGCATTACGATTGGCATGCCATCATTTAAAAAATAGGGAAAATCAAATGCACAAAACTCAAAAACTATTCCAAATGTATCACTACATGCAAGACACTAGTTAAAATAGCTTGAGCACCTACTATAATGTATAAAGAGTAAACAAAATAAAGTCACTGATAAAATTGTGCACATTTTTTGACAGGAATTGATATTAATTCTGGCATCATTATCATTATTTAACTTCCTGTTGTGATTAAAAAAAAGATCATTAGAAATAATCATTACCCAGCGCACACATAAAAAGAAACTTCCTCCTGTGTGTGTGTGTCTGGGTGGGCGAACCAGACAGCGATAGTGAAAGAGTTCATTGTTAAATGGCAATGTCATGTTGACAAATGCGTTGGTTGAATTAAATTCTCTCTCATCAATAACAAGGCGCCCCAATCAATACCAGCTTACAATTATATCAACACCCCGTCTTGCTGTAACGAGCAGCTAATACCGTGGCTAGGACACATTCCCACTGTGGTGCAACCCTTGTATACAATATCATTCCTTCTCACCAACACATGACAGATACAAAACAACCCCAGATTTCTCTTACACAACCACATACAGAATGTAATGTACCTTCTATAAGCAATCTTTGCATGTTATGCATATGTATGCCTCTAAACACAGTAACAATATCTAAAAAGAGTCAACGTTTACTATTTGACCCAATGTCTACTTAATTCCTGAACGATGGAGTTAGAAGTGATTCAAGCAGGGGCTCGCATACTTTCTCTCTTCAGCTGATCTAATGATCAGTGCTGACATATCGTCAATATCCAGCTCAAGTCTGCCAATACCCCTAATACAAATCCATCCTCTGCGCCATAGCTCTCTTTTAACACACACACAGGGTAAAAATTGCACGGTGCTAATGTTGTCTTCTCTTTATCACCAATCGATATCAGATCTTGTCTTATTGACAGATAGCCTGCTCATCAATGCAAGGGAATGTTGGGATTTGTATTTCTTTATATGCTGGTATATAACGGATTTATCATTAGCCCTATACTTTCTCTTTGACATATTAGTATTTTTTTGCACCTTTAACATCTGGGATGAAGGGAGAAGAATAAGATAATGAATTATCAATAGTTAATAGTTACTTAAATGGAATAATACCACAACAAATGTCCTTTTTAATCTCAGATACAGCCTAGGCTGCTTACACCATTTGCGCTTTTGTTGCTTTTCTTGCATAGCCTGCCAAACACTCTTACAATATTTCGATTTCACACATTTGCTTATGGCAGCTAAAATTCACAAACCAGATTTTTTTATTTCTTCTTTTATTAATGCATCCTTTACAGGACCCGCCACAAAACGTCTTTTCCATTTCATACAGATTCTACCATCATTCCACGCTATGCTAGTTTTAACACGATCAAAGACTTGGGAGACAGCAGCTGAAGATCCAGCAGTCAGTGCTGGTAAAAGACATCGACCCCCAAAGTGCTGGCGATGTGTCTCGCCCGCAGCGGCCTGCCGCGGCCTAATGCTATGACATGGAAGGGGCTATCAGTAGCGCGCAGACTAGCTTGAGAGGGGGAGCTGATTTTGCCCCGTCAGAGGCCTGCTGAATATGTGATCCACCGTTACAGTGGAAGAGGATAAAGCCCCAATACCCCGTCTGTGATCTTTATGGGGTGCCGAGTGTGTGTAAGTGTGTGTGGCTACGCGGAGGCAAAAGGTAAAGAGTGCGTGGGGGTGAATAAGTGTGTGCTATGTCCACTGTTTGTGTGTTAAAAATGGGTGTTTATGTATTAAATCTTACAAATCTTAATAAAAAAATCTCTATTTAATATAACATTTGTTTTCACTATATTTAATAGTATTAATTAATGAGATATTTAATTATAATATTTATTAATTAATAAAATATTTCATTTAAAATTTTCAAACAGTTAATCTGTCACATACATATATTTTCAAAGAGAATTTTGTTGACAAATATAAATAATAATTCCAGGTCATTCCAATAAGTTTCGAACTCCTTTTTTGTCTAACAATGACACACTTAACAGATTCCCCTCCTGTCTCTTCTCTCTCTGTCTCGCCTTGTGCATTGAGACTGTGTGTGGGTAGATTTAGAACCGAGATCAATAAGAAATGTAGAAATCAATGCACTTAGCACTAGGAAATCAATGGGCCCTAATCGGGATGCCGATGGCACAAGTCAAAACAATTAAGAGAGAAGAAAAATGTTTAACAACCTCTACTCTCTTGCTTACACAGTGAAGACAAGAGAGAGGGAGTGGGGAAAAAGGAGAACGCCGATGAGATTACAGCTGGGAATCAGGAAGTGCAGAGAAAAGAGCTGAAAAGCCAAATGTTGATAGAGGGAAGTGAGCGAGGAAAAGGGACGTATGGAGTCAATGAAACGGGTGGAGATGAAGAAAAATTGAGGACGAAAACAGACATGCAATTATCCAACAGAGAAGAAAAGACAGAAAACACGGACGGGAGAAGCGAATGGATGAATTATTTGACACAAATAACGAACGAGTGCCGGCGAGAGGACTCCATTATGGACGACGGCCAACCTAAATGGACCATCACACAACTTTAAATGGTGACTAAGCAAATTAGGGTGTCAAAGGTTAGCAGCCATGTTTTTAATGCGCGAACGTAGCAGTTGGTTCAACGGTCCTATCAGATGGCCGAACACAGGGGTGCTCATCCATGGGTAAGCATGTAAATCTAGCTGTCAATCAAAACAAGGCCCAATTACAGACGCACCTTGACCAAGCCAATCGGAAGCAAAGCAAAGCGCTGTCGGCTCGCCCTATGAAAGCTACAGTGGAACAGGTTGACGTGGAGCGGGTGGGTTGTGATTGGGGGTCAATCAATAGCTGAACCCCATGCCAACCTCTACCTCATTCTTAAGGCAAAGGGGGAAATCAATGCGGAAGGGTCTATGACTCCTGACTAGTGTATGGATTGGTGAAGCGCCAACTAATCAGTGACACTATGCCTATTAACCTATTGATATGACACTTGGCAACGTGAACAAACATGCACATGACACTACATATTCTCACACTCCTTTGACATGAAGATACAGTAAACAAAAAAAATATGGGAAATAATCAAGAGATTTACCATCAATTTAATTTATTTAAAAAATTGTATTGCATTTGTATCTTAAAAATGTATATGTCGTTGCAGATAAATAAATTGCACAAACAAAATGGAAACTAAATACAAAAGAGAAAGAAGTGAGCGAAACAATACACAAGGCACGAGAGGACAAGCGCAGGGAGTGTGAGTGAGTGATAAGATGAGGGGAAAAAAAGAGGGGAAGAGGAAGCAAAGAAGGTTGTATCAAAGGAGGTTTCAGCATTAGGGGCTCAAAGGCGAGGGGGGGATACCTCTGATATTTGGGATTAGAAAACATGTGGTGAAGTAGGCAGGGATTAAGCAGGAAGATGGAGAAAGAAAGAAAAAGAGAGGGGTGTTTGGGGGAGGAGAAGTAACAAAACCTAGAGGAGTGTAAATACTTCGTCTGGAGAATTCTGAGAGTAGTTTTTTTTTTCTTTTCTGGCCTTGCGTTCCCTCGTTTGTGTCTACCTGCTTATTTCTTATTTGTATATTGAGGTTATAAAATATAAATAAATAAATACGTAACTATTGCAAATTTTTCCAAATAAAATAAAAACACCAGATAAGCACCATCTGTCTTTTATTGCATTCAATAAAACCAGGAATAAAATACATGCATTAATACATACATTAATCATGTTATATATATATATATATATATATGTTAATATTACATACATATAAATATATACTATATACAATATATATATATATATATGTTAAATGTAATGTTAAATATCATATACACATGTACACACACACTACACTACATGTAGTACACTACAGGCCTTTTTGATGACAACATGCACATGTTGTGAAAAAGAATCATATTTATGTGGAGTCATAACTATTGCAGTCCTCAATTTTTATATATATATATAAATATATAAAAAGCTATATATATATATATATATATATATATATATATTTATATATACATAGCCATCTCTATTTTGTGTTCAATAAATACAGGAATATTTCAAACCTCCATAGATTGAAGTGCAATTCATGATGTGACATTTACTTAACATCCTCACACAGGCTTCTAGCTGGACATCTGTGGGTGTGGTTGTTTCTCTCCTCTCTCTTAATGTGCGTGTGTGTGTGTGCGTGTGTGTATGTGTGAGTGTGTATTTTGGGGTCATGGGGGTTGATGTTTAGGCACTCTTGAAGGTTAGGTTCAGTGTCAGTGGTCAAGGTCAGGTGTTAATTCATAAGAGCGAACAAGAGAGAAAGAGTGAAAATCTACTTAATCTAAAAGGACAATGGCAGAATCTGACCAAAACAATGAAAATGCACACAACACCAAAGACGACAACATCACGACTGTTAGATGATCAGCCCCAATGCCAATCGTTTCTTCTTTCTTTCTCTCTATTTATCTCTTTCTTTCCTCCCCTTACCAGTTTGACCACAGGGGTCAGCCTCCAGCGAATGAGGTCATTCGTCTGGGATGAAATTGACCTTCAACCCCTCAACTTGATCACTTGCCCGCATTCCAACCTGGACAACCAACCAGCACAGAGCGTGCGTGTGTGTGCATGCGTATATGTGTTTGTCGCAAAACAATCAAATCATTTTACTCGTAGAAAAACATGGATACATGTTCTAAAGCATAAATATATATAGGCAATGATAGACAATAATATCATAGCTTATTAAAAATGAACCATTCAGATACTATTTGTTTGAATTTATCTATTCCTTTTTTTTTTTTTAAGTAATACAGCAAAGTCTTAATACAAATCGAACACATGCACGCACACACTAGATTTGGTCTGTAATAAAAAAGCACACACAATGAAGACGCTGCTATGCATCAATGTTGGAGGTCAATACCTCACTGACACTCCTTATGATGGCACATCAAAAAGTCAATGATCAGCTCAAGACTAGAGAATCAAAGCTATTGATTACAAACAGACCAAACATTTCCACACTGTTTCCATTCCATGGTTCATGTGTCCGGCAAAATTCACTGAAAGTAAATCCAACCATGAGATATCATTATTTAACATCTATCAAATGCATTATTTTGGAGGAAAACATAATATTTTATATAAAAATGTTTATCTTCATGCATTATTTTCTCTTTCTATTTTATTTTCTACAATTACATAGGAAAATAAAACTTGTATTTAGTCTATATGTGATAGGCTACAAATTACAATATTTTAAACAGTCTAGGTTAAGATCTCATTCAAAAATAGGTATCAATTAGGTATATTTACGTTATTCCAATATAAAGTCTATATCTCTGTATTTGCAATATTATATATTATTTGAATGTGTATGCAGGCCATGTGCTTATTCACTAATGAAATATAGAGCAATAACGACAGAAGCCGATGCGCGATGACTGACCAGCTGCCCTTTGACACTGAGGTCGTGAGCGAATGGGCTTTGCACAGCTTTGCACATTGTGTGGACAAATGGTATTTTTTAGCGTTAATGTCAGGGTTGTTTTTTCTCCTGTTTTAGTTTTGATCGTCAAAGCCTTTTGGACCAAAAGTTGTTGTTTAAGTTGAAATATCGATACTATTTTGCAGCTTTTTGCCGAGGTGAGCGAAATACTCTCAAATATCAGGGAAAACAACGAAATTGCAGAGTCCTTCACGACAAAAACATAAGATTCACAGCGACATATCCTTCCATTTAGTCATAAAATGCGACCGATATACCAGTATTAATATTTGTTAAATATCTGGAAAAATTAATATTATTTTAAACGTATTAATCATTTAGTTTACTATGCAATCATTTTGCGTGATTTCACTTATTTTACATTAATAATTAAGATAATAATTGTCAAAATATTCATTTATTTTTTAAGCATGTGCATGCATATTATAATAAATTATTGCATTAACTATATTTCAATACTAAAACACTGTGACACCACAAAAATGATGTGCCGAGTAAATCAAATGCATGACCACTGCAGGATTTCACATCTTCCATTTGAAGTTTTTACCGACACCTGCACGTTCAGTTGTCAAAAATGGATTTCCTTTTAGTTGCTCAGTCATTTGATATGGGTACATTTATCATAAATCTAAATAAACATTAACATTAAACACATTTATTCATAACATAAATGATCAAAGCATGTACATGCATCACTCTCACCCGACGTGCGCACGTTTGTCTAACTAGCATGCATTTATTTAATGAATGCATAGGCTATTTGCATTTATAAACTCAAATATATAAATGTTCTTGTCGTTTGTAAAAAAATAAGCTATTTTAAAGATTCTTTTAGTTCCTAATCGAAATTTGACGACTGAAGTTCAAAGGCATTATGATACTAAAATGAATATTCACGTTTTACATAAATTTGCGTTTATTTTAAATTCACGCTTTTAATCTGTTCGTTTTAATCTGCAAGTTTTATGGATAGCACGTTTGCATTTTGAATATGCAAAAATGCAAACATGTCAATGCATAATTAAACAATAAATGCAAATGCTGCCATATTATACATTTTAACCATTTAGTAATACATGAATAAATGTTATATCGTGAAAACAATACATAAAGGGCAGTGCATATTGTAAGCAATGCAGGACTAATAAACTACATTTCCATTGTAAATTCGACGATCCTTAAAACTTAAAGCGCTGCACTAAATGCCACAATAACCAAGTTGTTGCAACATACGGGAAATTAATAAAGTAAATTCTACAGAAAACATTAGATTAAACACTGGAATATTCGGACACCATTAAAATATGCTACGACTTCAACGACTTCTGTTTATTCCGTTCTGAAATAAACAAGTGAAGAAGAAAAGTTTGCATGTTGCATTTGCGGAATAGCCTAATGATAAACCTTACAAATCATAAAAACTATAAATAGACTATAACATATATATATATACATAAAAAAATACATGTGTGTGAATGTTTTTTTTCTTCTTCTTCTGGCAAACAAGCAATGGAAATGTCTTGTTGCTAAATTCCATATTCATTTAACAACGGCAAACCTCTAGTTAGTCTCTGAAAATATTAAAAACGTAAAAACAATCTTATAGGCCTACCCGTGTTTTTAACCCTCAAATTATGTCTTTAGACTAACTTTACGATTAAACCCTTCAACGAATTGGTGAATGATACCAAAAGGAAAAGAGAAAGAATGAGAGGGTGAGATAAAAGATTAAGCATATTGCAGGCATGGTTACGTACGGTGAAGTAAGGTAAAAGAGGGTTCTTTTTGACAAATTAAGCATTATAATATCTATACACAAAATGCTCCAGTTTCTAAGATTTCCTAAATGCACAGCCCTATATAAATCATTTAATTATAACTTAAATAATACGTTTCATCGTGAAGCCCTTCACGCTGCCAATACAGCTTCCTGAAGACAGACAGACGGCGTTTAAACCTGGAAGATTTTCACTGAATCTTTGTAGTTGGGGTCAGCATGTCTCTCCCTCTCTCTTTCTCTGTCTGTCTGTCTCACTCTCCATGTCTCCAGTCCAGATAGAGAGATACCAGCCTCGCGCTCCAGACCTCAAACACGCGCGCGCGGAGGAAGTGTCTCTCGCTCCCCTCTCGACCTGTCGAAATCCCGATGGCTGTTCGCTCTTTATAAAAGTCACAATTCCATCCTTTTAATTGATTTCTCATAATTAACTCAGTGTGTTCATCGATTTCCACTCGACGGCGCATCGGCCTCTCAATCCGGGAACACACCGGTCGCGAACATAAGGCCTTATTATTTTCGCGTTAACTGAAGCCGAATAAATATTGACCACATTCAATATCAATTAAAGCCCAACGACACTAAATAATCCCACTGGGTCCCGTCGGCAGGTGGAGAGGTCATCAAAATGGAGGGAAAACGTGTATTTTGAAACTGGGTTGTGCATTTTGGTCGTAGTTATATGCTTCATATGTTCTGTCATTTGAAATAGATACATTGATAATACATTTAAATAAACATGGTGCTAATTACAGAAACATATTCATAACAAATGATTAAAACATGCATAGGCCACACCTTTGTCTGACTTGCCATTTTCAAACAAAGTGCACCTTGATATAGCTGCCTCAAGAAGTTCTGTCATTGATGTAAACATTTGCTATTATTGAGCACAAAAAAACAATTATTAAAACAGTTATTAAAAAACTAAAATAGCCATTGAGAAACAAACTCATTTGAATAATTTGGTGAAGCCCTCTGCTCTGAATGTCAATGGTTTGTATATGATTTCTGTGGACCTTTTAAATCATTTGAATGATTACATTTGTGTTTTTGAAAAAATGTCCAACTTCCTATTCAAACTATTAAAACAATATTTATCTGTGACCAATGCCGGTATACTAGTCGTGTGAAAGATGGGAACATTTTCAGGAGCCAGCAGGTCCAAATTTCCAAATAGGTAAGAAGCCCAGAATCCCAAGCTTTTGGAGAAAACCGGCTCAAGAACAAAGAAAGACAGGGAGAGAGCAAAGCAAGGACAGGAGAAAGGTTTATCACAGCTTTATCAAACAGGCACCTGACAGGGTAATGGTCACTAACTCAATGTGTAATTATCAGCGAGTGAGAGGGTCAATCCTGCACGTACTCTATGCATGTCTATGAAACAAAAAAACAGTATAATTTCTTTGTTTGCATGTGCATTTGAAAAAATCTGAGTGATTAGTTTGATCAACAACAAAACATATATTATCACACTTCTCATTATTGTATTTTCTTCCAAACGAATGCATTATGAAGAGCTTTTAAATATATTTTTATTAAGAAATTTACTTCTGAACAGTAAATGGCAAAAGAGACAGGTAGGCAATATATGGAGGAAAGAAAAGAGGGGAGTGAATAAAGGAGCTGCGAGGGGAAAAAAGTGAAGCGAACAGAGGAAGAAATAAGATGGTGTAAGACTGGATCAGAGAAAGAGAGAGGGGCGAAAGAACGCAGGCGGAGGGAGGGATGTAGAGGCCCCTTCTCTGTAGAATCAAAGCCCTCATGAATTAAACGCTTTAAGGCTCTGAATAGGAGGCACGTGCAGGAGGGCCTCTGAGAATAAAAAACGCTCACCCCATCTGGCTCTTTCAGGGAGAAAGAGTGAGCCAGAAAGAAAGAGAGAGATCAGGAGAAAGTGGAAGATCAATGGGCGTGACATGGCGAGAAATCGGAGGAGCAACCGAACGTGATATATTTGGGGTTTTGTGCGGGACTATGCAAAAACCCAGCGTTAACTAGATGAAATATTTCATGTTACTAACATGAGGACCTGAATTTGAGCCCAAGCAGACACACAAAGAGTTGTCATTACCAACCTTTAATTTGTGAGCAACCTTCAGACACTTTTTTTCATTAAAACATGCATAGGCCACACCTTTGTCTGACTTGCCATTTTCAAACAAAGTGCACCTTGATATAGCTGCCTCAAGAAGTTCTGTCATTGATGTAAACATTTGCTATTATTGAGCACAAAAAAACAATTATTAAAACAGTTATTAAAAAACTAAAATAGCCATTGAGAAACAAACTCATTTGAATAATTTGGTGAAGCCCTCTGCTCTGAATGTCAATGGTTTGTATATGATTTCTGTGGACCTTTTAAATCATTTGAATGATTACATTTGTGTTTTTGAAAAAATGTCCAACTTCCTATTCAAACTATTAAAACAATATTTATCTGTGACCAATGCCGGTATACTAGTCGTGTGAAAGATGGGAACATTTTCAGGAGCCAGCAGGTCCAAATTTCCAAATTAAATTTTTAAAAAGGTAAGAAGCCCAGAATCCCAAGCTTTTGGAGAAAACCGGCTCAAGAACAAAGAAAGACAGGGAGAGAGCAAAGCAAGGACAGGAGAAAGGTTTATCACAGCTTTATCAAACAGGCACCTGACAGGGTAATGGTCACTAACTCAATGTGTAATTATCAGCGAGTGAGAGGGTCAATCCTGCACGTACTCTATGCATGTCTATGAAACAAAAAAACAGTATAATTTCTTTGTTTGCATGTGCATTTGAAAAAATCTGAGTGATTAGTTTGATCAACAACAAAACATATATTATCACACTTCTCATTATTGTATTTTCTTCCAAACGAATGCATTATGAAGAGCTTTTAAATATATTTTTATTAAGAAATTTACTTCTGAACAGTAAATGGCAAAAGAGACAGGTAGGCAATATATGGAGGAAAGAAAAGAGGGGAGTGAATAAAGGAGCTGCGAGGGGAAAAAAGTGAAGCGAACAGAGGAAGAAATAAGATGGTGTAAGACTGGATCAGAGAAAGAGAGAGGGGCGAAAGAACGCAGGCGGAGGGAGGGATGTAGAGGCCCCTTCTCTGTAGAATCAAAGCCCTCATGAATTAAACGCTTTAAGGCTCTGAATAGGAGGCACGTGCAGGAGGGCCTCTGAGAATAAAAAACGCTCACCCCATCTGGCTCTTTCAGGGAGAAAGAGTGAGCCAGAAAGAAAGAGAGAGATCAGGAGAAAGTGGAAGATCAATGGGCGTGACATGGCGAGAAATCGGAGGAGCAACCGAACGTGATATATTTGGGGTTTTGTGCGGGACTATGCAAAAACCCAGCGTTAACTAGATGAAATATTTCATGTTACTAACATGAGGACCTGAATTTGAGCCCAAGCAGACACACAAAGAGTTGTCATTACCAACCTTTAATTTGTGAGCAACCTTCAGACACTTTTTTTCATTATAAAATTGATACATAAATTTCTTATACACTTTTTTTTATGGTTCAGAGCTGTCAATGAAGAAAATGCAAGGAATTGAATACCTCAAATAACACTAATCAATCATCCCTTTAATCATGTGCTTCTCAAGGCATTATTCGATCACAGATAGACTACTGCACCTCAGGTCCTCTCTGGTCTACCTGTATCTGCTACACGGTCCTTCGAGCGCATCCAAAATGCTGCCGCTCGACTTGTATTTAACCTCTGGAAATTCTCTCATTTTCCGCCTTTGCTCAGCTCTCTACACTGACTGCCAGTAACTGCAAGAATTAAACCCAAGACACTGGTCCTAGCCTGCAATGCTGCCAATGGCCCGTAGAACCATTACCTAAAATCCTTCATCAAACTCGTACACCCCAGTCTGGTCACTGCGATCAGCCACTTCTGGTCACTTAAATCCCCTCGACACGAAGATTTCCTGCTCGTCCAAGTCCAGATTTTTCCATCCGTTTCTATCCTGGTTCCTCATTGGAACAAACTCCAACTATCAAATATCAGACCAGCTGACTGTTTAAAAGCATTCAGATACACCTTGACATGTTTTAGCCTACCTCCACGAAAACACACACACACACACACACACACACACACACACATATTGTGTTTCTATGTTTTATGGGGACATTCCATAGGCATAATGGTTTTTATACTGTACAAACTGTATGTGCTATTGCCCTACACCAACCCTACCCCTAAACCTACCCCTTACAGGAAACTTTGTGCAGTTTTATTTTCTCAAAAAAACTCATTCTGTATGATTTATAAGCTTGTTTCCTCATGGGGACCTCAAAAATGTCCTTGTGGGGACATTTGGTCCCCATAACGTGATAAATACCAGGTACACACACACGGCTTTATATGAAACACTTTAAAAACTTAATTAAGCCACTAAGATTTAGCATGAACAGATACTGAATAATCAACATTAATTTCTTGTGTATTAGTTTCTTACTGGATCTTTAGGCCAAAGCTTTATACAAAGACTAATACAGGTAATACAGATTAAGATGGTGGCTGTGTTTTGCAGCATGGCATCTAATTTCTAGCTTGTCATTTTTTTACTAACTAACTAACCAGCTTCAAGATGGTTATACCAGTTTAATGTTGACTCTGGGAAATGGTGGTTATTCAACTAGCCAATAACCAGCTTGGATCATCTAAGTTAGAAACCAGCTACAAAACACAATCTCAAATTGTGTTTTTTGTCAACAATCGTTTTGAAGAGAAAACGTCGGCTGACACAAATTTTATGTAATGTAAATATTAACCTAAATATAAATCTAAACGGTATTTATTCAGGTAAGAGCTTCATTATCCAAGTGCTAACCAATCTATTGGTTTAGTTTCTAACGACAATATAATTTCCGTCTTGTTGACTGGAATGAATAACTTTTTAAGATTAAATCTTGCCAGTATAGCACTATTAGTGTGATAAACAAATATAATGTGCATATAAGCATAAGTGTGTAACATTATCACCTGGTTGAAAGGATGAACTTCGATCTGAAGAAACCAAACCATCTGAACCCAATCTTGAACGTCAACTCGACGTTCAAATAATTATCAACAAGAAATCACATGATTTGGCGAGTTTGGTCGCCATCTAGCGGTGTGAATGGTTCTCTGCAAGGGTCAACGCTATGAACGGTCAGTCTCACCCAAACTAGCTTGTGAAGACTATACGGGGGCGAATAAAGGTTTGAATCCCCTACATTAAGTAAAAACAAATGTTAAGGGGGTCTTAAAAGTTGATTTCAGTATTATTAGTGATCATAAAAGTTAGAAAAAAGTAGTTAAAGCGCACTTATATGGATGCTCACGAACAGAAAATTCCGGCCGGCGTTCGCCTCAGAAGGTAACCATAGCAACAGTTAACCGCTTTCCGAGGGCTTTCCGTGTCGATACATTATGTATTATTGATTTATATTTAACAAGTATATCTCAGTGTTTATACATACATAGGCCTAAAGAATACATACAATATGTGAAAACGTCTTCCCTTGTACTTTAGCCCTTATCTTGTGTACTTCGTTCCTCAAATTCTTATATTAGCGAAGCGGTTTTGAAGAACATAAGCTGATTGCTGAGAACCTCAACTGATAGCAACTCACACAAGCCTTTGATATTGTTATTAGAGAATTTAAACACAAAAGTCACACTCTTTATTTGAATTGGACTGCTCTGTTGTGGCAAAGAGCACCATTTTATGGCATATGTAATCATATGTAGTCTGTATTGTGTGTGTATGCAAGTATAGAGATCAGTCAAAACATGGTTGGTATGAACATGACTGCTGTCCCCACCTGCATTCACACACCCAAACACAGAGCATGTCCACAATTACTCATCACCCAAACATTACTGGTCAGCCCAGTGACCCCTCCTCCTCTGGGTGACCCCGACGACCTAGGCGCCATGGCAACCCTGTGACCTATCCAGCAGTTGCCAAGGAGACAACCTTGGAGCACATCTGACCATTGCCCCCTCCCTTCCCCCTTTCTGCTGAGACGAGGCGAGCGATCGATATTCTATCACACAGAACAGTGGAGCGAGAGAGGGAGAGGGGGAAAGGGGGAGAGAGAAAGAGAGAGAGAGAGAGATTGGTGGGCTGCATTGAGCAGAAAGATTAAAGCGGGCAGGACAGCTGACAAGGGGAGCGTGTGTGTGTGTGTGTGTGTGTTTCATAATGAGGAGACATATTTCTGTTATTTTGGAGAGGCCAAAAGAGGAAAGTATTATAGCTTGTAATGTAAATCATTGAGATCTTTATAACAGTGTAGGCTACTTACATAAAATGCATATAAATATAATTGATCACATTTATCATTTATCCCAATAATACGTCTTAAGATAATATTAAAATTTTTAGTTTGTGGGAGGTAAAACATAATGCAATGCAATACAATGCTAATTGAGAGATTAACGAAATAAACGTTCTTCAAAAGCCTAATGTAACATATTTGATAATACATTTTTCTTAAAATAAATAATGAATGCATGGAAATTAAGCAAACCTAAGTTGCTTCAGTCCAGTATTTGTGATCCTGAAATATTACAAGCAAAATAAAAGTTGTATTACAAGCACTTTATACAAATCAGTAAAGATTTCACAGCAAAAAAGACATGTGAACCATGAGCTAAAGAGAATTATGAAATGATACTAAAAGGCCTTTTACCTGTTAAAAACATATAGCTACAATCAATCGGACGACAGAAGATGTGTAGCAGATTGTCTACAACAGGTTTTTCAGGAAAGTTTTGATCATGTTGATAATTTAAAAGCCTTAGAAATTTATGTATCAATTTTATTATACACTTTTTTTTATGGTTCAGAGCTGTCAATGAAGAAAATGCAAGGAATTGAATACCTCAAATAACACTAATCAATCATCCCTTTAATCATGTGCTTCTCAAGGCATTATTCGATCACAGATAGACTACTGCACCTCAGGTCCTCTCTGGTCTACCTGTATCTGCTACACGGTCCTTCGAGCGCATCCAAAATGCTGCCGCTCGACTTGTATTTAACCTCTGGAAATTCTCTCATTTTCCGCCTTTGCTCAGCTCTCTACACTGACTGCCAGTAACTGCAAGAATTAAACCCAAGACACTGGTCCTAGCCTGCAATGCTGCCAATGGCCCGTAGAACCATTACCTAAAATCCTTCATCAAACTCGTACACCCCAGTCTGGTCACTGCGATCAGCCACTTCTGGTCACTTAAATCCCCTCGACACGAAGATTTCCTGCTCGTCCAAGTCCAGATTTTTCCATCCGTTTCTATCCTGGTTCCTCATTGGAACAAACTCCAACTATCAAATATCAGACCAGCTGACTGTTTAAAAGCATTCAGATACACCTTGACATGTTTTAGCCTACCTCCACGAAAACACACACACACACACACACACACACACACACACATATTGTGTTTCTATGTTTTATGGGGACATTCCATAGGCATAATGGTTTTTATACTGTACAAACTGTATGTGCTATTGCCCTACACCAACCCTACCCCTAAACCTACCCCTTACAGGAAACTTTGTGCAGTTTTATTTTCTCAAAAAAACTCATTCTGTATGATTTATAAGCTTGTTTCCTCATGGGGACCTCAAAAATGTCCCCACAAGGTCAAAATGTACTAGTATTACTATCCTTGTGGGGACATTTGGTCCCCATAACGTGATAAATACCAGGTACACACACACGGCTTTATATGAAACACTTAAAAAACTTAATTAAGCCACTAAGATTTAGCATGAACAGATACTGAATAATCAACATTAATTTCTTGTGTATTAGTTTCTTACTGGATCTTTAGGCCAAAGCTTTATACAAAGACTAATACAGGTAATACAGATTAAGATGGTGGCTGTGTTTTGCAGCATGGCATCTAATTTCTAGCTTGTCATTTTTTTACTAACTAACTAACCAGCTTCAAGATGGTTATACCAGTTTAATGTTGACTCTGGGAAATGGTGGTTATTCAACTAGCCAATAACCAGCTTGGATCATCTAAGTTAGAAACCAGCTACAAAACACAATCTCAAATTGTGTTTTTTGTCAACAATCGTTTTGAAGAGAAAACGTCGGCTGACACAAATTTTATGTAATGTAAATATTAACCTAAATATAAATCTAAACGGTATTTATTCAGGTAAGAGCTTCATTATCCAAGTGCTAACCAATCTATTGGTTTAGTTTCTAACGACAATATAATTTCCGTCTTGTTGACTGGAATGAATAACTTTTTAAGATTAAATCTTGCCAGTATAGCACTATTAGTGTGATAAACAAATATAATGTGCATATAAGCATAAGTGTGTAACATTATCACCTGGTTGAAAGGATGAACTTCGATCTGAAGAAACCAAACCATCTGAACCCAATCTTGAACGTCAACTCGACGTTCAAATAATTATCAACAAGAAATCACATGATTTGGCGAGTTTGGTCGCCATCTAGCGGTGTGAATGGTTCTCTGCAAGGGTCAACGCTATGAACGGTCAGTCTCACCCAAACTAGCTTGTGAAGACTATACGGGGGCGAATAAAGGTTTGAATCCCCTACATTAAGTAAAAACAAATGTTAAGGGGGTCTTAAAAGTTGATTTCAGTATTATTAGTGATCATAAAAGTTAGAAAAAAGTAGTTAAAGCGCACTTATATGGATGCTCACGAACAGAAAATTCCGGCCGGCGTTCGCCTCAGAAGGTAACCATAGCAACAGTTAACCGCTTTCCGAGGGCTTTCCGTGTCGATACATTATGTATTATTGATTTATATTTAACAAGTATATCTCAGTGTTTATACATACATAGGCCTAAAGAATACATACAATATGTGAAAACGTCTTCCCTTGTACTTTAGCCCTTATCTTGTGTACTTCGTTCCTCAAATTCTTATATTAGCGAAGCGGTTTTGAAGAACATAAGCTGATTGCTGAGAACCTCAACTGATAGCAACTCACACAAGCCTTTGATATTGTTATTAGAGAATTTAAACACAAAAGTCACACTCTTTATTTGAATTGGACTGCTCTGTTGTGGCAAAGAGCACCATTTTATGGCATATGTAATCATATGTAGTCTGTATTGTGTGTGTATGCAAGTATAGAGATCAGTCAAAACATGGTTGGTATGAACATGACTGCTGTCCCCACCTGCATTCACACACCCAAACACAGAGCATGTCCACAATTACTCATCACCCAAACATTACTGGTCAGCCCAGTGACCCCTCCTCCTCTGGGTGACCCCGACGACCTAGGCGCCATGGCAACCCTGTGACCTATCCAGCAGTTGCCAAGGAGACAACCTTGGAGCACATCTGACCATTGCCCCCTCCCTTCCCCCTTTCTGCTGAGACGAGGCGAGCGATCGATATTCTATCACACAGAACAGTGGAGCGAGAGAGGGAGAGGGGGAAAGGGGGAGAGAGAAAGAGAGAGAGAGAGAGATTGGTGGGCTGCACTGAGCAGAAAGATTAAAGCGGGCAGGACAGCTGACAAGGGGAGCGTGTGTGTGTGTGTGTGTGTGTTTCATAATGAGGAGACATATTTCTGTTATTTTGGAGAGTTGGCTTCAAGGCATGTTTGTAATTCTGTTTTTAGAGGTGTGGTTTTGTGTGTGTGTGTGTGTGTGTGTGAGCCCTCTTCATCATCAAAATGAAACAGCGGCCGAATGTAACCAGGGAATTCATCAAAGACTTTACTGCAGCCCGTCTCCTCCTTTCTCTTTCATATAAAACCCCAAACTGTATATATATATATATATATATATATATATATAACAGGTTGTATAAATATATAAGCTGCACAGCGGCCGAATGTAACCAGGGAATTCATCAAAGACTTTACTGCAGCCCGTCTCCTCCTTTCTCTTTCATATAAAACCCCAAACTGTATATATATATATAACAGCTTGTATAAATATATAAGCTGTTATAGGCCCTCGGTCTCTATCTGTGTGTGCAGACAGTCTTTAAAGGGGGTGACCCACACCTCTAGGTGATACGTCTGTGAAAAAGCAATTTTATTTTATTTATTTATTTACAGGAAATTTTATCTCAAATTAAATTTATGACCACCTGCTGTTTTGAAACGTTATTGAAAAACAACTTCCTCAAAATGATGAATGTTGCTAAAATATTAGGGAGTGATTTCGAGTGAGATGTGTTTAATGTGTTTATTGCTGTGATATGATTTTGGGAGAAGCCACCTCTATAAATGTCACAGCGCCAAAACTCATAAAAGCTGTGAGAAAGAAGGTTATAAACCTGCGAGAGTGAATTAATGACAGTAAAACCATTAACAGACTTGCAGAGTTCAGAGAAAAGCCATTACAGAGGTAAAAGTTCTCACACTGGCCATGTTAATCGAGCGAGTAGTTTTTAGTATTCTTTTTATTAGCTGACTACAATTTCCTGGCTGAATCCTACCAGAATGTGCCTAGGTCATATTTCATATTATAATATAATATAACAATAGAGTAAAATAAATAAAAAGTAATTTTGAATTATAATTTATTCTTAAATAATTAATCTATTTTATCAAATTATTTTCATTACATTAAATCACATTTCTTACCCCGAAATTTCCATACAAACTGCAAAAATATAAATTTGATTTAATCTGAAAACGTTTTATATCAGTATTTGACTAGAAACACAATTAACTGTCTGAATCACACAAATCCTCTCAAATGAGTGAATAAAGAAAATAAAATCCATTTTATCAAATTATTTTCATAACATTTAATCACAAATTCTTAACCCCAAATTCTCATTAATATGCTGCAAAACGGTATTTTATTGAAATTGTAAAGCATTATATCAGTATTAAAAGTAGCATATCATGGCAGTATTGTTGTACATTATTATAGTTTTAATTAAATTAAAAAGCATTGTGTCCGGAAAGGATGATTCTCATTACCTTAATACCGAAATGAGTAAATAATAATGAGAATAATGTGAATTACAAACTGAAGACATCTGGATGCATTCTAGGTGATATTCAACTACACCAAAACATGAAATACTCTCCTGTGAAATGACTTCTTGATATTTAAAAATTAAAAATGTTGATTTTGAACTCAAACACAGTGTGAATGCATGTTTAGGCATCCTGAAAATGCAGTAGATTTGAACATTTGCACAAAATATTTCATTTGATCTCATGCCAGACATCAGACACAAAAAACAAACCGACACCAAGCTGAGAAAAGAGAGATCCTTCTTTTTTATTTCATTTTTTGCTGTTGTTTCACGTATTGGTACATTGCTTTTATTCCATTTTTTTCTGCACTTATTTAAACAATGAAATCAGAGAGAAGTCTCTTTTTCCTAGGACACAGAAAGATTGTATTTTCTCTTTTTTTAACAGGGGAAGAGGGGAAACGGGGGCGGATAGAGGAGGGCGGCTTCTTCACATCGTTCACGAACAGACAAACAGACGGGGACAGAGAGACGGACAGAAGGAGCAAGAGCTGGGAGGGAGGGGGGAGGGAGGGATAAAAGGGGAGGGAAAAGAGGAGCGAGAGAAAGAGAGAGAGAAAGGGTGGCAGTGTGCTTTGTCATGTCTGAGAAAAATGAAACCAAGCAGCTCTCAGACACACTTCTAACATAAAAAAATATCAAACAAAAAAGTTATGAATGATTAATAAATACATCTTTCAAAAATACAACAACAACGACACAGAAAGAAAAAACTCTTGAGAAAGGGAGACAGACAGGTGCCAGATTGGGGTGAGGAAATCTGTGCTCCTCTTTTTCCCCAGCAGAGGGCGAGATTCTAAATGAGTTATGATCTTTAGGTTATTTGTATTTTTGGACGGTAAAGATAACAGTAATCTAGCATGGCAGTGTTTGTACAGGAGTCCCTGTCGACTGTGACCGAGTCTAAATGCAGCTGCTGGGTTTGGACAGACGTTACAGAAGGACAGAAGTTACAGTGTGTTTATCAGTATTAGTAAACCTTACTCCTATCATACTGGCAGATTCAGCTGTAGTCTTTGAGCAGAAAAAAAACAGGAGGTTTGTCGTCTTCCTCTGTGGTTGGTCCTCTCATCTTCTTATTTTTTATTTCAGTAAAAGGAAGGAGTAACATGGCTGTTTCTGTATTGGTGTTTTTATAGTGAAAAGAGGAATGGGTAGAATGTGAAAGAGAAAGAGATGAAGAAAGAGAGCGAGGGAATGAGGGAGAATCGATGAGAGAAGTATTTGACAATTCAGTAGTATGTCTCCTTTTCAACCCAACCTGAAATAAAACAGAGAGAAAGAGGATCATTCAAATTCAGCATCAGTAACATGGATATTAAAATTATACCTTGTTTGGGCAATCAGACATTCACAGAATATTCATATGAGGAGCATTGGGAATATGTCTAAAGGCACTTTATTTTTTGCAATGCTTCCTCAGCACTTATATGACTAAAATTGATCATGAATCAGTTAAAACGGTCAAATACAGTGAATCGATTCAAAACTGATTCAATGATTCATTTGCATCATAAACTCTTTGATGTTCACATGGGTGTCTATGTAGTATCTTCCATGCAATAAAACATTTTATTAATATATATATATATGTGTGTGTGTGTGTGTGTAGGTCAATTTTGCCTTTTTTCGCAAAGTATTTTTTTATGAAAAAATTTAACATTATTTTCCTTTTGGTTCATTTAGTGAGACACAGTTTAGAAATAAATTTCTAATGTTACAAAAAAACATATTTGAAACTTATTTCAAATAAATGCAGTTTTTTTTTATTGCAACAATACTACTGTTGATTTTTTTTTAAATGCAACAAACATAGACGGAGCGTGTGTAAATGCCACTAAATTGGACAAAAATGCCCCTGCACAAACAAATGAAATCTATTACATCTGTTGCTAACAAAGTGAATATGAACAGACAGTGTCGATTGCGGCATTAAATTAAGATCTCATGTTGCACCGTATTTCATTTTAGGCGTTTTTACAGTGTTGCGCATTTTAACACACATATCTGTTGAGCTTAGGAATGCAATGGCCAATCAGAAGCGTTCAGATGAGTCATCGTTCAAAATCATCAGTTTTGTTGAGTGTGCGCGTGCATTCACTGACTGAATTCCAGACTCTTGCAAATTCTCTCATCATAAACAGCAAAGCGCAGATGTACGTAACAATGTAAGTAAGCTTTAGTGATTATAACGATAGTTTTGTTTTTTTGAAAGTGCTTAAACTCACGATAGATCAATGTTAGTGATAATGTCACTTTCTATATATAATTTATTCACTGTGAATTCTCTCATCATAAACAGCAAAGCGCAGATGTACGTAACAATGTAAGTAAGCTTTAGTGATTATAACGATAGTTTAGTTTTTTTGAAAGTGCTTAAACTCACGATAGATCAATGTTAGTGATAATGTCACTTTCTATATATAATTTATTCACTGTTTTAATAACAGTGGAAAGGAAACGTTATATAATTATCAATTTCTAACGTTTTTATTAAATTGTAATCACGTTAAATACAAATTCAGTCCCATTAAACATTTTTTAGCCTACAAATGTCACTTTCTATATATAATTTATTCACTGTTTTAATAACAGTGGAAAGGAAACGTTATATAATTATCAATTTCTAACGTTTTTTATTAAATTGTAATCACGTTAAATACAAATTCAGTCCCATTAAACATTTTTTAGCCTACATGACACCTATGTCTGGTCCTTGCCTAAAAAGCCGGGTTTATGATGTTTAATACATTTGGCTGCTTTTAGCCTTACCCTGGAGTTGGTTCACCCTCTGCCTATGGCAACAATCCTACTGTTTTACTGGATTTTTGATCAAATAGTTGCACCCTTGGTGAGCATTAAAGGCTTTAAAAACAATAAAAAATCCTTTCTGACCTCAAACTTTTGAATGACAATGTAACTGACTGCAAAAAGCCATGGCAGAGTAAATACGTAAATATCAATACTTATATACTGAATATCATCATAAGCCTGCGATATAGCTAAAATATGTATATATACTTAGAGAATAATTCAAGCTGTGTACCTCCTGGGTTTCGGCGCAGGATAAGTTTTCGGATCTCATCGTAAACAAAAATTAAAAAGCTGTAAGGGAATGCACAGAACCACCAACTGGGCCTGAGAGAAGAAACGAGAGGAAAAAAAGAGGATTCACATGAGTTAAACTGTTGTTTCCTTTCACTATGATAATGAGGATGCACATTATAAATTGGCTTTTTATGCAGGTAACACTCACTTGAGAGGATACATCCTGAGGGCCACGTCCATGCCGGGACAGTAAGACAGGAAGGCAGCGAGAGCCGTTTCCTCAAACAGGCCGAAGATCAGGATTTTATTCCTACAAAGAACAAGCACAATCACTTAGCTCAGCTAGTCTGCTTCAGTCACTGCTTCATATTTGATTCAACTTTCTGCAAATGTGGAATCTTAGTGTTAATGGGACATGGAGAGAGATACTAACTTCATGCCCTGCTGGAACACAGAGTTGCGGCGAGTCTTGCAGATGATGACGTCGGCCCACTGCACCACCACGATACTGACGAAGAAAGCCGTGTGACAGGTGAACTCCACAATCTTCCTCTGCTCATACGTCTGACAGAAAGATTACATTTATGATTACACTCTCTTATATGCTCCATGTTCGCATACACTACTGTGCAAAATTTGGGTTCAGAAAGATTTTACATTTTTTTAAAAACATGATGACTCAAGGATGCAATAAATTGATCACAAGTGATGGAAAGACATTTATAACATTACAAATGATTTCTATTTCAAATAAATGCTGTTCTTTTGAATTTTCTATTTGTCAAAGAATCCTGGAAAAAAAATGCATCATGGCTTCCACAAAAAATATTAAAGAGGTCAAATGATGTTGCTAAAAAGAACATTATTTTGTGTATTTGGTGTAATTCAATGTGTTTATGCGGTTTAAGGTTAAAAAAACACATTATTTTCCACATAATGTACATTATTGTTTCTCCTCTATGCCCTCGATTTTTACAAAGCTCATCGGTCTGAAAAGTGAGGTGTGCTCTGATTGGCCAGCTATCCAGTGCGTTGTGATTGGCCGAATACCTCAAGCGTGTGACAGAAATGTTACACCCCTCACCATACTGTGATGCCGTGTCCCGGCCGGAGTGACGAGACACAAAAACATTAAAACCCAACATCTGGAACAGTGTTGTAAATACAACTTAACCACTGATTTCTAGTCGTGTCCTCTTTTGGAAGGCCAAACAAAGTAGTTTCGCGTTCACAACGAAACACACAGCGCCTTCACAACATGGTGGCGGCAGCAGCAACAACAATACTACAGCGAGAATAAAAGTTACCCTTCTTTCTTTGCGTGAACATTTGGGTGGTGTTATGCAAATCTTCCCACATCGTGACGTAGATATGTGGGGGCGTGTTAGAACGAGCCGTTTTAGGTAGGCGTGGTTGAAATTTTATAAAGAATATCTCTTTGGTTTTGAGACTTTAGTCTTTGCAACTTTACAGATCTTCTTTATACACCAAGAGCTTGTAACACTCCAAAGAGAAAGGAACAATTGAAATCGCATCATATGACCCCTTTAACACAACTGTTTTCAACATTTATAAATATAATGATTTGGCTTCATGAGTTTCAAATCAGCATATTAGAATGATTTCTGAAGGATCATGTGATTACATTTAAAAATATTTAAATAGAAAGTTATTTTATGTTTTAATACTATTTCACAACATACTGTTTTTACTGTATTACTGTATTTGTGATTAAATAAATACAGCTCTGGTGATTTTCTTTTCCAAAAATAAACAAATAAAACTTACCAACCCCAAACTTTTGAATGGTAGTGTATATTACATCTATATTACATACTAGATTTGTTTAGATCAGTGTTCTTTTAGTATCAATGAGATTATAGATTTTATTAATGGTCTAAACGATTTGTTGAAGTTTTTAACTTTTTTTTTGTATTAAAGGCAGTAATTTTTTTCACGTAATTTTGATCAGGTTTTTTTTGTATGTATATATAGTTTTTTTTTATTCCAGCTTTAGTTTTAGTTATTTTAGTACATCAATGATGCCTCTAAACCTAGCTACAATAAAAAAAGTTGTTACATTTTACTTTATTTCATTTAACACATTTATTAACGTTTATTTAAAATAACAAAAATGTTTTAGTTTTTTTATCGTTTTAGTTTTATTCATTTTAGTTTCAGTTAACTATAATAATCCTGGTTTAGATATCTCAATCATCTATAATCATTTTTTTTAAACTTTTCGACAATGCCAAACACTTGTGAAATATCTCTGCGAGTGTGTTTGAACAGCAATCAATAGATGCATCCTTATGAATAAGCTTGGCTTCCTTATCTTAGTTGCACTTCCTGTCTTGAAAATCTGCATGTTCTCCTGTATGGTTTTGTTTTCTTGTACAGTATGTCAAAACCAGATAATTAATAGCTAAGATGGAAGCCTAAGGTCAATGACAGGCCAACACTTTTGTGTGTCTCTTTATAGAAGCATCTGCAAAATTAATAAATGTAAAATGCAATGTACCTTGCTTTGGTCAAGAGCATCTGCCAAATGCATAAATGTCAAAGCTATTCTATCAAATATGTGTATAGCTTGTGTAATCTGATGCAGTGTAGCTCTTCTGCATGTTTACCCATTGCTGTCCGTAACTGTCCTCCAGGTCATTGTTAGAGCGATCGTCCCAGTTCAGCCGGATGCCCACCAGCACACTGGGAAGCCAGCCATTCTCAGCCAGAATCACGAAATAACTGAAAAATCCTCCCAGAGCCTGAATCATACCTATATATGACAGGAAGTCACTTTTATTCAGGTCATTTTGGGTCAGTAGACCAGTTGGGCTCTTTCTACAGCAGTTTAACCAAAGCCGAACTAAAATACATTTTTTAATAATGTAGCAGCTCACTAACCGATCTGTCCATAGGCGATGCTGATGAGACGCTCGTTCACCAGCTTGTCCCTGTGGGGGTTACGAGGCTGCCGCTTCATGATGTCACTCTCTGCTGCTTCATAAGCCAATGAGATTGCAGGGACCTGAGATGGAAAGTAATGATTGGTTAATATAACAAGGGAGTGTATTTCAGAAAAAAGGTGAGAATTATAACTAGAAAAGAACAGTTCCAGTTACATTGACCAATATGTTCATTATTGAAATAAAGACATTAGATTGAGTGTGTGTGTGTGTGTGTGTGTGAAAAAGTTGTTACATTTTACTTTATTTCATTTAACACATTTATTAACGTTTATTTAAAATAACAAAAATGTTTTTGTTTTTTTATCGTTTTAGTTTTATTCATTTTAGTTTCAGTTAACTATAATAATCAATGCAGAGGATGGTGATGGTTCCCAGAGGAAGAGGAATGTTGACTAAGATGAAGAACAGGAAGGGAGTGATCTCAGGGATGTTGCTGGTCAGTGTGTAAGCGATGGACTTCTTCAGGTTATCAAAGATCAGACGACCTGGGAGAGAACAAAATGTAAACAGACTTCACCATTACCTGAGTCAAAGTCGTTTCTCTCATTCTTCTGGACTGTGTTCCTGTGCTTTTCCAAAATCTGTCAAGACATTTTGCTTGCAAAGAAATGTCGTGCATATAATAAAAAATATATAAGTCATATGATTGTATTTAATATGAATTAATACATATTTCAAAATCTAAAAACTATAAAAGCCTTTTTTAATGAAAGTTACTTGTCACGAATCCGGTCCATGAACTTCCATCTGCTAGCCATCAGAGGTCACCCTTTCCAATTTCATTGACTCTCGCACTACACACTGTTGCACATCACCCCGGACTACATCCCATCATTCATTGCACTGATTACACTCAGCACAGATTGCACACAGCTGTTAACACTGATTGCACCCAGCTGTTTCATATCACTCCCTCACTATTTAACACTCACTCTGATCCCTTCCCTCTGCCGAGTATTGTTTAGCGCCTATCCGTTGATAGCTATACTACAGAGCCCTCGTTAGCCTTGCCTTGCCTTGCCTTGCCTTGCCTGTTTTCTCAGTTTCTGATCCTTGCCTGGTTTTCTGGATTTATCCCTTTAGTCTTGCCCTCTTTGATTCTGTTCGCCGTTCGTTGACCTTCGCTAGCCCTAGGATTATTCTTGTGTCTTGCCCGCCATTATCTGACCCATGCCTGTTTTATGACCACGTCTCTGTCTTCTCCAAATAAAAAGCTTTGCATATGGATCCACACGTTTCGTCAGCCCCGTAACATTACTATACAAAAACATGCTCAGTGTGTTTATTAATCGGTTTAAATGTCACCAACTTAATTTTGTTGATTTTATTTATCAAAGCATTCAAAACGATACTATACTAAAACTATTTGATGCATATAAATCAATAAATACAAATAACACAATTAATACAAATATTAATTTGTACTTGTTATTTTTATTAATCCTGTCTTTTGGTTTTCTGTAATTATCTGGATTTTAATTCAGATTTTTTTTTTTATGTTTATTGAATATAACCGTAACCATAATATGGTTATATATAATAAATGTTTGATTTGAATTAATACAAATAAAAAGAATATTTGATATGCTTTTTTCAAAAAGTTAATATAAAGACATTCTCAGTTGTGTTTACTATTTAATTTGAAATATTACCTAGTTTTCTTCAAAGTTGTTGTCGTTTTCAAAATATTAAGCTATATTATACTATACTATAATAAAACAGTTTTTATTAATATTATTTATTGTTTTGTATAATATAATATATTATATTGTTATACAATATTATATATATTGTTTTATGGACCTCAGGTAGACTAGCAACCACTAGATTTGTGAAATGTGATGGCGCTCCAATTAAAGAATTAATAATGAAGAACAAAGATCAAAATCTGGGTCATCGATGAAAATCTCTGGATTTCTGTCTATCTTTCCCATATCCTTTGTCTCCCTCTCTCTCTTACCTTCCTCAACTCCAGTAACGATGGATGCAAAGTTGTCATCCAGCAGGATCATGTCTGCAGCCTGCTTGGAGACGTCTGAGCCAGAGATCCCCATAGCAACACCGATGTCTGCCTTCTTCAGAGCGGGCGAGTCGTTCACTCCATCACCAGTCACTGCCACAATGGCGCCCTAAACGACACAGAGAGTGTGTAAAAACATAAGTCAGTTGTTTCCCTTGATATTGTAATCGTGACTAATAATGAACTACAGTTAGATTTCAATCCTTTGTGTGTGTTATTTAGGTGTGCACCTGTCTCTGGCAGCCCTCCACGATGATGAGCTTCTGTTGGGGAGAGGTCCTGGCGAACACAATCTCAGTGTGATTCTTCAGCACTTCATCCATTTGGTCCTGCGAGAGATCCTTCAGATCTGAGCCGTGGATCACACAGGCTTTAGCATCCCTGACAACACACCCATGAAGAATACCAAATGAAGACTCGCTCTCTGGTTGTATCAAAATCAGACAAACTGTACAGCTGCTGTTATTTTGATAAAAAGGAGCTGGAACTATTAGACAAATCACATTATTCAGAATTCAGTCTTTTTTGCATGACTTCCCATGTAGCTAGATAATGTACCTACACGATTATGGGGCAAAATCATGTTTCTCCATTGATGGACATACAAAAGTGGCTATATTTGCACAAATAAGTTGCAAATATTTGACCCTGGACCACAAAACCAGTCATAAAGGTAACATTTTTGAAATTGAGATTTATACATCAAGCTGAATAAATAAGCTTTCCATTGATGTAAGGTTTGTTAGGATAGGACAATATTTGGCCGAGATACGACTATTTGAAAATCTGGAATCTGAGGGTGCAAAAAAATCAAAATATTGAGAAAATCGCCTTTAAAGTTGTCCAAATGAAGTTCTTAGCAATGCATATTACTAATCAAAAATTAAGTTTTGATATATTTACGGTAGGAAATTTACAAAATATCTTCATGGAACATGATCTTTACTTCATATCCTAATGATTTTTGGCATAAAAGAAAAATGGATAATTTGGACCCATACAATGTATTTTTGCCTATTGTTACAAATATACCCCAGCGACTTAAGACTGGTTTTGTGCTCCAGGGTCACATATTTGGCTATATTACAGTACACTCTTAAAAATAAAGGTTTCAAAATGTTTTTTTTTGTTTTTTTGCAGTGATTCCATTTAAAAACCTCTTTTGGTTCCTCAAGGAACCTTTCAGTAAACTGTTCTTAAATAAACCTTTATTTATTCTTAATTTGAAGACCTTTTGAGAATTTTAAAATCTAAAGAGTCTTTTCTCACTATAAAGAACCTTTCGTGCATTTAAAAGGTACTATTGATGTTAAAGATTCTTCATGGATCCATCAATGCCAATAAAGAACCGTTAGTTTTAAAAGTGTCGATGTTTTACCAGTGACCTGCTTTTGAAGTTATTATAGAGAGTATTAAAGCATTTTATATTTAAAGTATAGATAAAACAAGCAGGATTCAATTTAGGATTCAATGTTCCTGAATCGGCATTCTTTGTCATTCCTAGAAACCATATTCCTATCATGCAATCATACACCGTATCCTAAACCTAGCCTACTTCTAAAAGCAAATGATTGGTGGAAAATAATATTGTTAAAGCTTAATCCCAAACCAGTAATCCGATCGGATAGGATAGGAAAACATAAACATGCCTATCCAGGAAAATCATGAGTTAAGTACTGTTAAGTACTGGCTTCCTTAGCGTCTGTGATATTTTTATCCATAGTATATTATCAAAGTATACAGGAAATTATATCAGTGAAGATACAAAATGGGACAGTGGCATTTAAATCAGAAATTTGAGTTTTGAATATGATGCAGTAGGCTTTATAGGGTTTTTATGCTCTACCTGGGGTTGACCTGGCTGACGGGAATATTAAGGCGAGCGGCGATGTCCTCCACGGTCTCGTTACCCTCAGAGATGATCCCCACACCTTTAGCGATGGCCTTGGCTGTGATGGGATGGTCACCGGTCACCATGATGACTTTGATTCCAGCGGAGCGGCATTTGCCCACGGCGTCTGGGACGGCGGCTCGGGGAGGGTCAATCATGGACATCAGGCCCACAAAGCACAGGTTGTCTGTCTGGAAGTTAATGTCGTCTGTGTCGAAGGCGAATCCTTTGGGGTACTTGTCCTCAGACATGAACAAGTGGCAGAAACCTGGATGGAAGGAGGAAAAAAGGCAGTCAGAAACACTTTTGAAGATCCACTGTTTTGTTTTTTTCCATTTGTCTTGGATTTATATTTTAGAGTTTTTGTCTCAGGAAACCGAAAAGCACATGCACATCCAATACTGTAGTTTGATTTTCATTTCCCCCACGTCACGTATTTCTCACCCAGCACTCTTTCTCCCAGTCCTCCGAGCTCCAGGTAGGCGTTCTGGAAGGCCTCCTTTAATTCCTCATCCATGGGCTGCTCTTTGCCCTGCACCATGATGGTGGAGCAGCGGTCCAGGATGCGCTCTGGCGCCCCCTTCATCACCAGCAGGTAGTGGCTGTCAGTATTCTCATCCGTCTCGTGCACTGAGAGCTGGTGTGAAAACACATCCGAGAATGAGTGTTGATGAGAACAGAATAATCTGATAAATGTGAATAAAGATGAGCTTGTTTAATCATTCATCAGAATAAAAAGAAATATCTTAGAGAAATGGACTAAATGGACAGCTGTAGTTTTCTTTAGATAAAAATCCTTCCTAATCAATTTAATAAATTATAATTAAAATGATGGGCTAAACCAGGGGCGTCGCTAGGCCCTTTTTAGGGGGTATTTAGGGAGTGCGTTTTTCAATCAGATTCGGCAAAGCATTAAGCCGCCAGCGTCAGAGGACAAGGTGTGTGCGTTTATTGATAGATAAATAATGTAATGATATCTGCATCTGACAGAGAAACATTGTTTAAAACATCGAGTTATTTCGCTCAAATAAATAATAATGACCTGCTGCTCGCTGATTGCATTATAGACTGTTTATTAACCTTAGAAAAAAGGATTTGCATTATGTCATTTTTTGAAGTGTTTAGAAGTGGCAAAGTGACTGATTAATGTGCTGTTATTATTATTATTATTATTATTTTAAAATGGCAAAAAAGAGGAATGATTTAATATGGGGCACATCAAACATGCCAATCTAGACAATTACTGTAATCTAGGTTTGTCTATATTCTAAATTAATATTAATGAATATGATCTGAATATTTAAAATGATTTAAAATTAAATTATTCAGGGGCTGACTTGATGAGCATGTAGAATCTATACTGTATAGGCCTATGTTTCTGCTTATTTTAGTATACAAACAATATATTAATACCCCGTTTCAAAGACAAGGTTTAAGTCTTGTCCCAGACTAAAATGCATGTTTGAGCTCTCTTAACGGAAAGCAACTTTCAACTGACATACTATCTTACTGTAATAAATAAATAAATAATATAATATAATAATATAAAATAAGAACGCGCGCAAATATTAAGCTTTCTCTGAAGTATTGTGTTTAAATGGACAGATGCACACAAAAATTATGCCAAAATGCCCGTCTCGGTAAGTATCTTATATCAGACATAGCCGGCTGAACGTACTGTTAAAGTGACAGCACTTTCTTAAAAAATCACTGTTTATTTTATTTGTATCTTTACTCTATTGTATTTATTTGTGCTGTAGCTTGTAGTTAGATATATTATTCTTATTTTCTTTATTTTTATTTGACAGTAGTTTTTGCCTATACATACCAAACCGTACCGAAACCATGACTCCAAAACCGTGATACGAACCGAACTGTTGAACCGTTCCACCCCTAATATATATATATATATATATATACCCAGATAGCACACGTATGTCTGCTAAAGATCTCTTGATCTGGAAAGCATCTGCTGTGTACAAACATCTGACAGACGTCTGTCAGATGTCAGTTTTACATTCTAAACCATAAACATCTTAAAGACATCTAATAGACGTCTATTTGACATCTGATAGGAGACGTCCTATAGAAGTATTGCAGATGGGCAAACACTCTAAAAATACGTCTTGCAGATGTAAATGCAGACGTCAAACAGACGTCTCCATGATGTACGTGTGCTATCAGGGTATATTTTATATATATATATAATAACTGTAAAAAGTTTTAATACGGTAATAAAAATGATGATGCACAAAGTAAATCATGACAGGACCTACAATATATATATTTTCTTACTCATTGATTTAAAATATTAACATAAATTTTATTTTGCAACAGTAAATATATACAATATTATTTTAAGTATTAAGTGAACGTTACATTGACTGAATGTTAACAAGTTAATGGAATCTGGATTCAGTCACGTCGGATACTAAACAGTAAACAAACCTGGTATTTGTTGGTGGAGTTGAAGGGAATTTCAGCCACTTTCTTGTTCTTGTCCCTCATGACTTTGACGGAGCCACAGGAGAGCTCGATGCACTTGAGAAGAGCCGATTCAGAGGCGTCCCCCGCGACATCACGCTTCAGGATGGGCAGAGAGTCCTGTCCCGCCTTAAACACGGCTCTGTTACAGAGCGATGCCACACGGGCCAGAGACAACCACGTCCCAGAGCTCTTGTCAAAGGACGCACCTATTAGAGAACACACTCGGGATCAATATAGTATCAATCTATAGCTTAGCAACCAGTCAGCCAGAACAGCCTAGAAACAGCTAGAACACAATAAATCTGCATTACCATTCAAAGGTTTTTATGTTTCGTATGCTCACCAAGGCTGCATTTATTTGATTAAAATACAGTAAAAACAGTAATATTGTAAATATTTCTAAATATAAAATAACTGTTTTGTACTGTGATGTATTTTATATTGCAGTTTATTTTTGTGATGCAAAGCTGAATGTTTAGCATCATTACTTCAGATGATCCTTCAGAAATCATTCTAATATGCTGATTTGCTGCTCAAGAAACATTTATTTTTTATTATCAATGTTGAAAACAAGGCATATTTTTGTGGAAGCCGTGATACTTTTTTTTTTAGGATTCTTTCATAAGTAGAAAGTTCACAAGAACAACAATAATTTGCAATAGAAATCTTTGGTAAAGTATTACTTTAGAGATAATAATCTAGCGTAGCGTCAGTTCTGGCAGGTCACGTTAGTCAACCTCACAAGTTGGTTTTGGTTTGTTTTTTAAATGGTGTTAGTTTTATTTAAGAACAATAACCCTGCTTTGGTAACATTTGAAATGCCTTTACTGACACTACTGATCTATTTATTGCATCCTTAGCGCTTATACTAGTGACTCACCCGACTGATCTTCCGTGGTGTCGGCCTCATGGATCTGATTGTCGAACCACATGTGAGCGACAGTCATGCGGTTCTGCGTCAGGGTGCCGGTTTTATCAGAGCAGATGGTGGATGTGGATCCCAGAGTCTCCACAGCCTCCAGATTCTTCACCAGGCAGTTCTTACGGGCCATGCGCTTGGCCGTGAGCGTCAGACACACCTGGGAGACGCAAAAAGAAAGGCAGAAAAAGAGAAACGGAAACAGAGGAGCAGAAATATGGAACAAAAGGAAGTGTGTGAGGCAGAAGTTGAAAGGAAAAAGAGGTGGAGAGAAAAAGAAGTACAGAATTTTAGTGACATTACATTGTTGGTTATGTGGCACAATGCAGCCTCGTGCAATAAGAGAACTGTGTGAAATCAAAAAGAGGCTCTGAGGAGCAAAGCCAAGCACAGCAGGAAGCAGAGAGGTCGGAAACATACTCTACGCAATGTCTGCCTTTTATTATTGATGTCTAAAGGTGAGCCAATCAAAATCAATATGGTATATTCGCACAAATTCATCTTTTACTTAATAGGAGAGTCAAATTGAATGGCAAAATGAGCAGGTGTGACATGCCCTTATCATCCAAAACCCTTAAAATATGACACAAGATATAAAAAATATATGACGCATATTGTTAATTAAGGGTTCACTTGCAGTAAGGATAAGCAAAACATTTGTGCAGACCATATTTTTTCTGAGGTGAATTATTGGCTGCCGAGAACATACAAAATGCAGTTACCAGAAAAATCAAACCAAAATTCAAGAGACTTTTAAAAATCTAAATTTCTCAATTGTTCTATTCAGCCTATATCACATGAATAATTCTTTATATTGACATTTTTGTTTACTTTTGTGCCTTTATAATGTCCAATATAGCACCCTTATGCAAATGTTGAGAGGCCAAATTCATAATTTGTTTTATTAATGAAACATATAAAGGGCAGCACAACTGTTTTCAGTATTGATAAAAGTTTTAAAAAAATATATATTTTTTATTTTTTATCAGTAAATCAGTATATTAGAAGGATTTCTGAAGGATCATGTGACACTGAAGACTGGAGTAATGATGCTGAAAATTCAGCTTTGCATCACAGCAATAAATGACATCTTAAAATTGATTTTGAACTGTAATAATATTTTCACAATGTTACTGTTGTTTACTTTGGTGAGCATAAGAAACTTCTTTCAAAAATTATAAAAGCTACAGCATAAATGATAAAGGTTTTTGAAAGCTTTGACTTTTTATTATGTATAAATGTTGAAAATTGCTAAATAGTTTCACAATTTACAAGAAAAAAAATTGTGTAGTTGAGCTAATCATGCAAATTTTTTTTTTATGGACAAACTTTAAGTAGAAAATAAAGGCGTTAACAATACATTTAATACCCTTATTTTTCTTCTCTTAATGAAAAAATTATGCATTTACATTTTTAAAAAACCATTACCATTTACTGTAAATATATAATTTATTATATAAACATTTATAAATATAAAATTTGCCATTTGGGCCCAAAAAACATTAATATGTTTTACCCTCACGGTCAAATTATTTTTTGCAAAAAGTCTCAGCGTCCTCAGTGTCAGTGTATTTAGCATGCATATTTAGCATGCATATTTGCACTGCATTATGAATTACACGTTTCCGAATGCAGTGATGCAAAAAACCAAGCTTGACGTCTGCATAGAGTGTTTCAGGCCTAGTTGTGCATGGCAGCCAGAGGCACAGACCAGCCCCAATGCACAGCCAGAGCCCCGTCAGTCTCTGTGTGGCAGCCACTAGCTCGCACAGGCAACTAGAGATACCACAGAGTAATACTTTTTCAGATTTTCATATTGGCCTAGGATTTCAACAGTGAGAGTCTGTAAAAGAACACAAAAAGAGAAAAAGAGGAACAGACAGAGAGAGAGAGAGAGAGTGATAGAGTCACGAAGAGTCACAGATATGAAAGATTAGAGAGAGGGAATACAGTTCACGATGATATTCAACACTACTGGAGCATTCACTGACACCTCACAACCACAGACCAGAAGCCACAACACTCACTAACACCATTACACTGTTACACTGAAGAAGAAATGAACCGGAGACGAAAACAGATACACTCAGATTAAAGTATCCAAATATAATCTCATGGAATATGTTCAGAATGGCACACTATACTTGAACTAGAGAACTATGGTAGTAGCAGAAATTGAAGCCTGACTTTCATGAACCTGACCCGTACCTGACTAGTACTGTAAAATGAAAAGAAAGAAACTAAAGCAAAAAATTCACTCACTTTCTATTTTTTTTATTTTAAATTTTTTTTATGTACCTACTACTTAACATGTGCAAAAATTTGCTGTTATGAATAAATGAAATATCAAATGTGATTTTGCAACTTCTTACTTTTTTTGGACTAATTATTTGTTTGGAATTCCATTGTGTGTGTGTGTGTACATATATATATATATATATATATATATAAAATATCTTTAAATGTGACTTTAGAATTTATGCATTAACTTAAGTCTAAAGTGACATTTATAGACATTAGACTTGCTGAATAAAATGATTAATTTCTTTAAACAAATCTTACTGACCCCAAACTTTTGAAAGATAGTGCAAATTTATTTCCTGACATACTATTGCCGCTTGCGATTTTAATCATTATAATATATTGTAGCACACTACTGTTGTTTTACTCAGTAGGCAGTGTGCAGTACATACTGTGCAGTACGTAGTACATACTGTGAAGTATGTTAGTATGCAGTATGTCCATTCCAAACAAAGCCATGGACAAAAGAAACAAAAAAGACAACAAACACACACACACACACACACACACACATTAAGTCACAAATTATACTGAAAAATAACAAAAACAAACACGTACTTGTCACAGAAAGGCATTTAAACACTAGCAGGGACACCAATACACACTAGAAAATCCTGACACTGAGAAAGAGAGGGAGAAGTCGGGTCACTCACAGTGACGGTGGCCAGCAGTCCCTCGGGCACGTTGGCAACGATGATGCCGATGAGGAAGATGACGGCCTCCAGCCAGGAGTAGCCCAGGATGATTGACAGGATGAAGAAGCTGACGCCCAGGAAGACGGCCACGCCAGTGATGATTTGGATGAAGTGCTCGATCTCCTTGGCGATGGGCGTCTTTCCGGTCTCTAGGCCGGAGGTCAGAGTAGCGATGCGGCCCATGACGGTGCGGTCACCGGTGCACACCACAATCCCACGAGCGGTACCTGACCGAGGAGAAGAGAACAGAAGGACATCACTATAATGATCAGAGCACATTATCCCAATTATCACTTGCCAACTTAGCAAATATATAAATAACAAGAAATATTGATCTAAGTTGATATTATATTATTATGTGAGAACAAAGAGTGTGTGGAGGGATAAAATGTGTGACCTATGCTGTAATATTTAGTAGTATTATTTCTAGTGGTACATAGAATATGTAACTTTTAGTTATAAATTTGGCAGTAATGTTAATTTTGCTATTACTGGGCAAATGAAATCCCCCATTTTGCCTTACAAATGATAAAATACAAATTATATATAATATATACACTATCATTCAAAAGTTTGGGGTTGGTAGGGTTTTTATTGCAATGTTTTTGAAGTAAGTCTCTTAAGCTCATCAAGTCTTTATTTATTTGATAAAAATACAATAAAAACGTAATACTGTGAAATATTTATACAATTTAAAATAACTGTTCTATTTATATATTTACATTTTTTATTTATTGCTGTGATCAAAGCTGAATTTTCAGCATCATTACTCCAGTCTTCAGTGTCACATGATCCTTCAGAAATCATTCTAATATGCTGATTTGCTGCTCAAGAAACATTTCTTATTATTACCAATAATGAAAACAGCTATACTGCTTGTGAAAACCTAATTTTTTTCAGAATTCTTTGATGAATAGAAAGTTCAAAATACGTTTTTTAAATAGAATCTCATTATTTCTTTACTGTCACTTTTGACAAATGTAAAGATTTCTTGCTAATAAACACATAAGTTTATTTTAAAATACCACAAAAAAAATAATGTGTAAATATTTTTATTTATTGACCACAACTGCATGATATTATTTGAATATTAGATTTGACCAAATAGATATATCTTTGAATTAAAAATTTGAAATTCAAATGAATATGGCTTACATTAGCTATTTTGTTTCTTATTTATTCTTTTTAAATATAATATCCAGTATGACATATTAATGTGATGTCTTGTTTTGGAATGATTTCATTTTAACTTTACTCGGGAGAGATCTGTGCTCTAATTCACCGCATGGTAGCAGGAGAGCGCCACCCTGAAGCTGAGCTGGACTCTAAAGGAAGGACATTGTCTGAGATGTCCCTGCTGACAGCTCCCTAACTGAGCGGTGGCCATATGCATCATCTCCTGACCTATCAAAACAACTGCATTACACCACTGACAAGAGCTGCAGACACATTTACACTGACGGAGAGAGAAATCAGTCATTTCCGAGAGAGCTATACATGTAACTGCTTTCATATAAGCAGTTGTATTTGTTATAATGAATATAAATCATCATTCACAGGTAGAAAACCAGTGAAAGACTGGATTAGCAAACGCTGAAACCTCATTTGAAATTCAGCAGTGATACAGAGAAGAAAATGTCACTAGCTCCTGCTGTGTTATTCATTTGTTCAGTCAGATCTGAATTGATTAGTGTTTTACCATCAAAGCGAAGTGAAATGTGTGGAAAAACGGAGTGAAAAACGAGGGTGCGAGCAATCACGTGGGCAGTAGACGAGTGGCAAGACGGGGCGCAGAAGTGAGAGGCTGTCGTCATGACAACATCTTTCCTCTTCGGCTGTTCTTGGTAAAAAATAATAAAAACACCGACCAGGAAAAAATAGTGATATTAGAAAAAGGGTGAAAGGAAAAAGCGGAAATTGATCGGAGAAGATGAGTTCATAAAGAACAGGAAATTAAATAATAGAGAGAGTGAGAGAGAGAGACAGCCTGGAGGAGAAAATGGAGCAGTGATGCAGCTGCTATGACAACCGTACCCTCAACACAGTTGGTGGAGAAGAAGGCGATGTTACGGGTTTCCAGAGGGTTGTCATGGGTGCAGTCAGGTGACCTGGTCTGAGGCTCTGATTCGCCCGTCAGAGAGGAGTTATCAACCTGAAAAATATAAATATATATATATATATATGTAACAAACTGCTGTTGGTTGAGCAGTGTCTGAAAGTTTAGAAGCACTTTAGAATAATGAAGTTTGAGACAGACAGACAGACAGACAGACAGACAGATAGGCAGTCATATAGACAGACAGACAGACAGACAGACAGATCGATAGATAGATCAATAGATAGATCAATAAATAGATAGAACAATGGATGAAATAATGGAACAATGGAATAATAAAATGACAAATAAAATGAGAAATAGAAAGACTGTAAGTGTTCATAATATGTGTAGATACTGTACCTTGCAGCCGTGAGCAGAGATGATCCTGAGGTCAGCAGGGATCCTGTCTCCTCCCTTCACCTCCACCAGATCACCACCCACCACCTCCTCAGCGTTAATCTGGAGCTTCTCACCTTCACGGATCACTAAAGCTTGCTGTGGACCACACACACACACACACACACACACACTTCATTTTCAATCTCTAACAAGTCTAAGGAGATAGGAGAGATTAGAGGAGCATTAATACAGTCTGGAGGATTCAGAGACTCAGCGCTGGGAGATAATAATTAGGATTATGACCAGAGAGGAAATCAACGGATTAAGATTATTGGAGTATGTTGGTTATTTGGGTTTTCACTTTGATCCACTCAGACTGTTATTTTGAGTTGAGAAGCACAGCTAGAAATATGCACTGCAAACTTTCTCACTTTTGAATTATAATTTGGATGAAGTAGAATTAGGAGTCTGAACTGAGGATGTTAAAGAACTTTTATGTTGTGTACCTGGGGAACCATGTTCTTGAAAGACTCCATGATCTTCGAGCTCTTGGCCTCCTGGAAGTAGGAGAAGCAGCCGGTGATGATGACCACAGCAGACAGCACGATTCCCAGATACAACTGTGGAGCAGAGAGAGAGAGAGAGAGAGAGAGAGAGAGAGAGAGAGAGAGAGAGCGAGAGCAGAAGGACAGGTTATCAAATTAATGTGGAGAAAATCCTCAGGAGGTCACTGACCTTGATTTCACTGATTCACCTTGTTTGCCTTTGTGCCTCATTTAGCTCACAAATCAAAATAGAAGGCACTATGCTCAAATTCTCCAAAAACAGCTGAGTAGAATTTTTTCACATTTCTTTGATGCATAGAAAGTTCAGAAGAACAGCATTTATCTGAAACAGAACTCTTTTGTAACATTATAAAGGTCTTTATCATCATTTTTGATCAATTTAAATCATCCTTGCTAAATAAAAGTATTAATTTCAATTATATAGTGTATAATGTTACAAACACTTTTTATTTCAGATAAATGCTAATCTTTGGATCTTTCCATTCACAAAGAATCCTGAAAAACAATGTACTCAACTGTTTTAAATATTGATAATAATAATAATAATAATAATAAAAAGTTTCTTGAACAGCAAATCGGCATATTAGAATGATTTCTGAATGATAATGTGACTCTGAAGACTGGAGTAATGATGCTGAAAATTTATAAGGATCATGATATATTTTACATTTCATTCCTACATTTTAGGAGATGCATTTTTGCTCATGCTAATGAAGGATGCTAACCAGTCCAACCCTGACCTCATAACAAAGTGCAAGACATTTAGTGAAAGAGAGACCAAAAATGTTTTGTTTTAGAATTAATTTGCTAAAACTAAAATGAGGGGAAAGGCTTTTTATTCTCAACCCAACCTCTTCAAAATGCTTTCTGCCACCCATGGCTTTTCTGCAATCCATATGAACTATAAAAGGAATAGATCATATTTAATACAGCATTATTAACAAAACAAAAATAACACAGATTACAAATAAAAGACTTGCTACTGAATGGGATTACTGATTATGTCACAAACATGGCCTTATCTACTCACAGGAAAATTGTCCTAAATCTTGCACACTCTAAACTGCAGCATAACGCATATTTAGTGTAAATGTATGCTTTTGTGAGTGTGTGAGTTCTCACATTGTCATTGGCAGGCTCGTCCTCCGTGGCGGCCTGGATGGCATAGGCCAGGAAGCAGAGGATGGCTCCGATCCACAACAGGATGGAGAATCCTCCGAAGAGCTGTCGGCAGAATTTGACCCACTCCGGGGTGGTGGGGGGTGGGGTGAGAGCGTTGGGACCATCCCGAGCGAGGTACTCCGCCGCCTTGGCATTAGTCAGACCCTTCAGGGGACAAGAGAGTGTGAGAGGAAATCTGATTCAAGAGTTCACGTCAAACACTACCGCACTGCCACTAGAGGGCGATTGCACTGTGTTTTAAGAGATTTGTTGAGATCACAGTTCCTGTTCTAAAATATTAGTGCTTCAGATCAGCTCATTAAAGGGGTCATATGATGCTTTTTTAAAGATCATTATTTTGTGTATTTGGTGTAACAGAATATGATAGTTTACCTGGGTAAAAAAACAGTTGCTGGTCCCTATCAATTCCCATAGCATTTTTTCCCCATACTATGGAATTCAATGGGGAGCAATGGAGACTGTTTGGTTACCAGCAGATGCATTAAACTCATGCAGGTTTGGAACAGTTTGAGGGTGAATGATGACATTTTTGGGTTGACTGTCCCTTTAAGTTGCTTTGGATGAGGCGAATCTGTTAAAGGGCAAGTTAACAAGTCTTACATCTGACATAATAATCAGAAAAATCTATTTTTATTAATTATTATTATTTAAATAGTTCACTGATGCGTTAGACAAAATATTTTAAAACATCAAAATAAAAAAAGTTATCAGACTTTTTTTTTTGAGTATCATATCTGATACATCAGGCTTTTGTCTTATATAATATGATATAGGAGAATATGGAGCCCATAGTTGAGGAGGAAACACCTTAATTTTATTTAGAGGCCTAACTGAGCAAACATGTTGATATTTATATGACCAGTAAGATGAAATTCTGATGTTGTAATATAAATCAATGAGAAGTGTATCAGTATCAATGAACAGTATATCATACATAAAAGTGCATCTAAATATCAGTTGTCACTTTATATCTCCTAATAATATGTCTTAGTAAGATGATATTTAAATGTTTAGCTCTATGATCAAAGCTTTGTAGTTTTTACTATGGGGAAAAACATAAATAAGCAAATAAAGACCAAGGCTGCATCTCATTGCTAGTTTTACTTGATCTTAATGCTGCGTTCAACACTATAGATCATGACATACTCATAGAATGATTACAAAACTATACAGGTATTCAGGGGCAGGCTTTAAGATGGTTTAGATCCTACCTGCCCGATCGCTACCATTTTGTTTATTTAAATGGGGAGTCATCTCAATTATCACCAGTAAAATATGGAGTGCCACAAGGATCCGTTCTAGGTCCTCTGCTATTTTCAATATACATGTTGCCCCTTGTTAATATTATTAGAAAATGCGGGATTTGTTTCCATTGTTATGCTAATGATACTCAACTATATATCTCAACATGTCCAGATGAAACTTCTAAATTATCTAAGCTAACAGAGTGTGTTAAAAATGTAAAAGATTGGATGACCAATAATTTTCTCCTATTAAATTCAGATAAAACAGACATATTACTTATTGGACCAAAAAGCAGTACACAGAATCTCTCGGATTACAATTTGCAACTAGACGGATGTACTGTTACTTCCTCTACAGTCAAAAATCTGGGTGTTATATTAGACAGCAACTTGTCTTTTGAAAATCATATTTCCCATGTTACAAAAACAGCATTCTTCCATCTTAGAAACATTGCCAAGCTACGAAACATGTTACCTGTTTCTGATGCAGAAAAGCTAGTTCATGCATTCATGACCTCTAGACTGGACTATTGTAATGCACTGCTAGCTGGTTGTCCTGCATCTTCAATAAACAAGCTACAGATAGTCCAAAATGCAGCGGCTAGAGTCCTTACCAGGTCAAGAAAATATGATCATATTACCCCAATTTTACAGTCTCTGCACTGGCTACCTATTAAGTTCCGTATCAGTTACAAAATATTATTACGTGCCTATAAGGCCCTTAATGGGTTAGCTCCTGCATACCTAACTAGTCTTCTACCACGCTACAATCCATCACGCTCCCTAAGGTCGCAAAACTCTGGACTTTTGGCAGTACCTAGGATAGCAAAGTCCACTAAAGGAGGTAGAGCTTTTTCGCATTTGGCTCCCAAACTCTGGAATAGCCTTCCTGATAACGTTCGGGGTTCAGACACACTCTCTCTGTTTAAATCTAGATTAAAGACACATCTCTTTGGCCAAGCATTCAAATAATGCATCTCATAATCTTTTACTGCAGTCATAATCTTTTACTGCAGTTATATCTAATCAAATGCACATTATTATTCATTAGTTTGGGTTAAACAAATCATTTTTGCTTGGTTGGAACAGCAGCTACGCTAATTATGTTTGTATTTGTTTCTCTGTCTTTTGCCACGGGATTAACATCCCGTGGTAACTAGGATTTACACAAGCTTCAGTCTGGATCCAGAACACCTGAGAAGAGATGATGCAACCCCTCAGAGGACCTCAGATGATGCCAATCCTGAAACAACATACAGAACTATACCAAACTTTGCTGTAAGTTTGATTTCAACATATAATCATTGCTGTTGATAGTGTTCATCGTCTATTTGATTATGTCATTAACTTAATTTTACCATACATTTCTGCCATATGTACATCAATTTGACATAGTCACCACTGATAAGCTACAACTAAATATATTGTAGAAACGTAATTTTCTGTAAAGCTGCTTTGCAACGATTTGTATTGTGAAAAGCGCTATACAAATAAACTTGAATTGAATTGAAGTAATAACATTGTGGCATTAAAGATTAAAGGGAGTCAGTCAATATTAAAAAATATATAAAATGCGGGCAAAATAAAAATCTCCATTGACATTGTATGTAATAAACAAACTAAGAGATTTTTTTCAAAATATCTTCTTTTGCGTCCCACAGAAGAAAGTCATACAGGTTTGGAATAACATAAGTGTGAACAAATGATGACTGTTTTATTTTTATTTTTGGGTGAACTATCCCAAAAACCAGGAGATGACCAGAAGATGTCATTTTATGTGAAAAAGTAGAAATATTTTGAGAAAACAAAACAAAAACAAAAAAACAATATAGGCAATTATAAGAATAGGACACCAGAGTAGCCTCACCAGTGAGGACATGGACGATTTAGTTCAACTAAACTTTAGCATAAGATTTACAATAACATTGTGGCATTAAAGATTAAAGGGAGTCAATATTTAAAAATATATAAAATGCGGGCAAAATAAAAATCTCCATTGACATTGTATGTAATAAACAAACTAAGAGATTTTTTTCAAAATATCTTCTTTTGCGTCCCACAGAAGAAAGTCATACAGGTTTGGAATAACATAAGTGTGAACAAATGATGACTGTTTTATTTTTATTTTTGGGTGAACTATCCCAAAAACCAGGAGATGACCAGAAGATGTCATTTTATGTGAAAAAGTAGAAATATTTTGAGAAAACAAAACAAAAACAAAAAAACAATATAGGCAATTATAAGAATAGGACACCAGAGTAGCCTCATCAGTGAGGACATGGACGATTTAGTTCAACTAAACTTTAGCATAAGATTTACCAAGATAGAAATCCTTAGTCTTTTGGTGCATCGGCATCAAGTTATCTTTAGCATCCAGACAAATCCACAATTATGAAGGAAATTTAATTTATTCAGGAGAAAGAACCAGACAGACAGTCAGGAAAGCCTCTTTTCTGCAATCTCAAATGACAACCAGTGTTCAACTCCACTTCACTTTGATGTTCCTTTTCATAAGATTCTCAGAATATTACTACTTTAATCTCATAATACTTTCATACGTTCTTATAATTTTAACTTTATTCCATAAATATTACTACTTTGATCACTAAAATATTAGGACTTTATTCTCAAAATAATGCCTTTATTCTAGTAAAAAGCCTTTTGTGAGACTATTTTTAAAAACATCATTCTTGTAATACTATTTTGGGTTTTAAGATTTATTTTAATATTGCGCTACAATGCCATCATATGAAACATCTGGCTTGTTGACATGATTTAAGAAACTCACCTGTACAATGTCAGTGCTGTATTTTCGGCATACTTCTTCAATTGACATCTTATGCTCTGTCTGGGGGGGAACAAGAGTTTCTATAGAGTCAACCGGCCACAAAGATTGAACCACAACCTTTTGATTCAAGGCAAAGAAGTTTTTGAAATTCAATACAGTATGGTGCACTTAAAATTCATTTAAGAGGCACTGAACTGCTCATCCTAGGAAGCACTGTGGCTAAATTACATAACCGAATCAGTATGTAGAATATAAAATTATTCCCTATAGGTCACTGATAGTAAGTATTAAATACATAATGCATTTGAAGTTTGATACAAAAACTTGAAGATGTATGATATGTGTCGATGTGTCTTACCAGCGGTACTTCCTTCTTCAGGTCATCCAGGTCTTTCCCTCCCTTTCCCTTTTTAGGAGACTCCTTCTCATCTTTTTCCTGCGTGGTCGCCACGCGGTAGCTGTCCGACCGTCCATACTGCAGGAAAAAAAATTTGAATTATTTTTTTCAACTACAAAATTAGACCTAAAATAAAGCCAGCTGGCAATGGAACCCATTTGTTAACATAATGTAAATGAAATAAAAACATACATGAAACCTATTAGATATTAGAACAATTTAATCTATTAACATATATATATATCTAGCCCATACAAACATGTATGTTTATGCATGCAATACATTTTTGGACATATATGTCATGTACATGCATATCCATTCTAAAATCCATCAAAACATGTTGATATATAAGTAAATACAAAAGATAGACATGTATTTGAGAACATTATTACAAAAACATACTTAGTCAGATTTTTTGCATAAATGTTGTTTACAGGTGCATCTCAATAAATTAGAATGTTGTGAAAAAGTTCATTTATTTCAGTAATTCAACTCAAATTGTGAAACTCATGTATTAAATAAATTCAATGCACACAGACTGAAGTAGTTTAAGTTTTTGGTTCTTTTAATTGTGATGATTTTGGCTCACATTTAACAAAAACCCACCAATTCAAAACACATAAGCCAGGCAGTATGAACTTTCAAAAAAGCTATAGTTAACCTTTTTATTAGTCAAATAAAATCTATTCTAGCATATTTACTGCCAAAACATAGCTAGCATACAGTATATGATGACATTATAAAAAAGAATAAAAAACAATGGCTATATTTTACATACTATATTTTTGAGGCACAAAGAGTAGCAGGACATTTCCCACAAATGACACAAACAGGTTCAGCTTCATAAACCAGAGAACTTGAACAAAATGTGTCTCAGCTGAAACTGCAATACTACCATGAACACACAGATGGGCTCATATTTAAGCATCACTCAGCACCTTCTGCCGCACTGCGAGAGACACACGGGGCAGGAACTGAGGAACCGATGCTCTCCATGACTGAGGATGAGAGGGGAAATGCCAGCCGGATAATGCTTCATCTACTATCCTGCTTATCTTTGAAACCGTGAAGCTTTAACAGGAACCCCATGCGGGATACGGGGGGTAGTGTGAGCGCGGGGGCTGTTGAGGGGGGTCTAGTGCACTTTAATCCACATTAGGGCTTTTCATTGATGTGGCATCCCGATTTGCCATGTGTGCTTCTGTGACCTATTTTAGCTTGCATGCACAACCAGATGGCATTACTGTCAAATCCACCATTACAGCACACCAGCGTGCTCACATGATAATGTGCAATCCATAAATGATTCTGATGGTAAAGCTGGTTGATAATATTATATAAAAAAAAATATATATAAATATTATTAAAGGAATAAAATATGATTGCAGATTTGACAATGTCTGAATGAACTTAATCCAAAGTAGTTCATATTTTACTTTTACTGTTGACAGAACATGAACACTGAATAGTCATATAGTCATAAATATTTTGTCTTTTATTAGCAGATTTTATTTGTCATTAAAGGGGTCCTATTATGCTCTTTTACAAAGCCTTGATTTTGAAGCATGGGTGTGAATCAAAACGTCTCTGTTCTGTATGTGAAATATTACTTTAGCAAAAATGTGTCTGATAACAAATGTGATGAACACTGTAAAAGATCAAACTTGTACATAAAACAGATTGTAAAAAGATTATTGGAGTACATGTTGCATGAATATACTATTTACGCCGTTCTACTTCAAAATGTCATGTTTAGTTCAATGTGTTATTTGCTATTTTTGTTTGTTCAATTTTTGTAAATTGTTCGTGAAATTTACTGGCAATTTCTCTGTAAAAATTATTTTGACACCAAATTTGTTCAACTTTCAAAATAATTTTTTGCATTGTGTCATTATTTTGATAATAGCTCTCCCCTCAAATTCCTATTACCATAATGAAAAAAAAAATCATATAAATAAATGAATAAATATAAATAGATGAGCACAAATATGCTCAGTTAATAAAAATCTTTGCATACGTTTTACAGTCATACAGTAAAAATGACTGAATTACAGTAATGGGAATTAATGAACATTTTAATTGAGAATAATAATAAATGTGCTCATTTGAATATATGAAGTGTGAAATTGTACTAACAAATCTTGATGTAAACTTGAGAAGAAATTACTTGTGCGTTATATTTTTATTCCATACATGTTTTACAACTTCCGTGTCGCTAAAAATGCCATAATACGTTTCGATACTAAAAGTCTTAAGTAATTCGAATTTAAATGCATAATTTTAAAGTGAATTCATTCACCACAAACACCAGACAGTTGATACAGTCGTGGTCACTGTGGTTTGCTAAATATATAGGAAAGCAACCTTGGCATGGAACAAACTGATTAAAACCTGCTATTGACATTTGAGGGCCAATCAAATAAGCTTGCTGTCTGACCTTGAAGGTCTCACAGGATATGACATCACATCAGCGTCTGGCAAATTGACTGATTGCGTATCTGCTATAGCTTTGCTTCATATGACCCCGGGCTTTGACACAAAAATAAGGCTTGATTGTGTGCTTTAGTGGAAAGTACACACACACACATACATATCCAAAATCACTCAGTGAGAAAGATCTATTGAACAGCGTCCTTTACACAACCATCTATTATAAGACTTTTCACCACCAGTCTGTTTCTCATTCACAGATACACAATTATCAGTCATGCAACATGTAAAATTATTTAAACAGCTATTTAAACCCCATTGTTGCCATTTTTACTTAAACAAAAAGTGATTTATTATCAAAACAAAATGGTGACAGACACCACAGTGAAATTTTAGAAAACCAAAAGCAAAAGAAACCACATTTCAAACCCGATTTCACACTAGCAGATGACATTTCTGCTATTCTAAGCATCCTAATCACCTGCAGTGCCCTTGAAGCCTTCAGACAGGCTTGTGTCTTTGGCTGCATGTCCCAAGGGCATCGCAGAGTCACCCTCCAAGAAACATTCACGTCATAATAATTGCAGACAACCCCGAGCACCTGCGCCTCCTACAACTGCCTCACTGCTGTTCTCAAGGTGACACCAGGTAACAGCCTGCTGTTCACCTTTCCTGCCCTGCACACCCCATTCCCTTACTGTATCAGCCCATCTGTGACATAATTTCAAAGCTCAGAACATTGGCTATAGTGGAATATTATCATACTGCACTATACTGTATACTGCATTCTATAAATAAAAACTAGCAAGTGAAACAGAACACATTATGGAACTATAAACATATCGTTCATTATGTTGCATTAATAACTCGGGAGTAATTTAATTCAAATTTGATTCAATTAATTTAATTAATTCAATTATTATTTCTGAAATAAAAGTAATTTACCTTTTAATTGTAAAAACATACTATGCGTTAAGAAATTTGGTGTAGAATCAATTTTCACTCAGAAATTGCTAGCAAATTTCACAGTTAATTACAAAGACACTGCAAGGAACATATTGAATGAAATGATCACAACAACAACAACGTTTGTCAGGCATCTACATTGTCATCTGAGGAGATTACAAAGATTAAACGAGTGTTTTTTTAAACTCTAAAACATTCAATGTGGAGTTATCGGCTTTTGCAAAAAAACAATTATTGGAGTTATCTGCTTTTGCTATAAAACAAACTTTTAATATGTAAAAAAAAACATACTTTCAATGAACTATAATTTTGTAAATTACATGTATTTGTTTAAGTTATTATTACCTAATCAAAACAACCCAACTGAAGTTTGATTTATATTACTTGGAATGCGCAATAAAAAAAAAATTATTTCTGAAAAAAAAAACATTTTTAACGGAGTTATCGGTTTTTGCAAATGAACTCTTCACACACTGTATGTGCATTGTGGGATACTATATTTTGCACTTACTATGTCTGAAATCACTCAATTGCTCTCTTACTCACTATTCCCTACATAGTGAATGTCATTTAGTGCTGTATGGAGATAATAAGTAAACAATAATAGGTATACTTACCGAACTACATAGAGACAGTAATCAATTTTTACTCTCAGGTTTTTTGTTCATATTGATTATAAATACAAACAACTGCCAACAAGTAGTATTATGAACAACTGTACATTATTATGTGTGTACAGGTGTTCCATGTTTGCGAAAATGAATACTGTACACACATTATACTGTATATACTACATTCTGTACACTGTAAAAAAATTTTTTTTTTGAGGTTGTAAATAAAACAAAGATTTTTGGAATACATTTGATAAATACTATTAGTAAAAAAAACTATGGATATTGAAAGTGGAAGAGAGCACTGTACTTACACTCCCCCACCTCCATTTCCTTGCGGTGATGAGAATCAAACCCACAACCTTTGGGTTACAAGTCTGACTCTCGAACCACAACCACAACTGCCCAAGTTGTCTACATGAATTATTTGTAAAATTTACTGAGTGAAAGTAATTTAAAGTAAATTATGCATATTCTGTTCTAAGCAGTCAGTCTCCAAGAGACATTCACCTCATACAAATTGCCAGCAACCCCAAACACCTGAGCCTCCTGACTCACACAAGCCTCTCTCAAGGTGACACCAGGTAACACCCTCCTGTAACCCCATCATTCACTTTCCATGCCCATTTTATTCTCCTCCAGCATCACTCCATCCCCACCACCCTCTCAGTACCCAAACCTTCAATTTGGCCCAGCGCATCTTTCCAATCACGCAGCCTCTACCTATTGATTGATTGGCTCAAAGACCAATCAATCATCAGCGACTGCGAATACGGCCCCGCCCTCCCGTCATCGCCGCCCTCGTGGCGCTACACAGACCAATCGCGGTACTTCTTCGGGAATTTCCACTCTCGTTGATCAACCTCCACTTTGACGCAGTCACCGACCGTCGAGCCCGGTTACCCCTCCGGGCATCACGACCGATATCAGCATGTCAAAACAACACAGAAATCGAGATACAGAACCTCGCGTGCGATGGAAAAGGTATTGTTTGAAAGAGAACTTTGCGTCACAACATCACCATTCAATTCCAGATCGAATGATTTGTTTCTTTTCATTTGAATGTCAGATTTCCAGTTCTGGTTATTGGAAGGTCGCAAAATAACAAGCTAGAAAGGCGCTTGGTGTGACTAGAAATTAGAAATATTCGCGCTTCAGTCGTCAGCAGACGTCCATTTTGACGCGGATGGCCGCGCGTCTACTGACCAATTGGACTCTCTTTGGGATTTAATTCTTGTCATAAATGTGATAAGATGTTGGATAGTCGGCTGTGAAACTATTGAAACGGGTCAGTCCAGACGCAGTCATCCCATATCCATACGCTCCCCCACCCCTATCTGTGGCTAACGCCTTTCATTTAGGAGACTGAATTTCTCCTCAGACTTTCCAGACTTGCAAACGACGTATAGCCAGGAAATAATTGTGGAAAACTCACCTGGTTAAGATTTTATTTTCCTACTTAGTAAACTTTGCTGCCGTCATTCATTAAAAGCAAACATAGTCCATTTATAAATTGGTGGATTCTAAAAAGGTATAGCAAATGTACAAATCACGACTACCAAAAATGATCACTTTATGGCCATGTAAACTTTCTGGTGTCGAGTTAAAAACAGGCGTAATCCCGAGTTGCTAACCTCAAACGATCATTACTGCGGTCGTCAACGTTATTTTCCTGACGCGCTGGCATGGCACGTTTGACAGAACGAACAGAGGCGCAAGCAGAAACGTTATAATCATAAAGTGCTTCTGAATATGTGTTATTATGATATCTTACCGGTATGTATTTGAAACATATTAGTTATCAATGATAATTTTGATATTTGATATAATTTTGCGTTTACCTCAGTGCGTGCGCCTTTTTTGCATTGAATGAGAGTAGCGCCTATATATTCCATTTCTAGCATCTATTCCAAACGACTTAGATTATGATATTATGATGTATATACCTAATATGCCAATATGTGCATGTCAATTCACCATTATTCTTCATTTGTTCCATTGAACTGCATCATGACGCATCGGACTGGGTGCAAAAATGAAGCATTATTTGACGCAATTGCCAAACGATCGAGCAGCGTTATTTCACAATGTCAGTGATGTTAAACCCGCAGTCTAGGGTTAAAACGCCCACAGTATAACTGATAAATGTTTGCTTAACATTTACAATGTTTTTAGTAGTAAGCAATACGTTAATTGAGAGATAAATGCACCCGTTTAATGCAATGTTTTGCCAAAATACATACAGACACGTTCACACACAAATCTCATAACCCCCGAATAATTCTGAAGATGCATGGCATTCAAAATGGGCAAGCTTTTAAAATAGATTCTTACCCCCATTTTGGAGCCGTCAGTCGCTGTGTCTTCAGTCAGTCAAACTACGTTTGGTTTCAGTCAAGCGGGAGAGAAGAAAAATTAAGCTCTTGAACGGACAACGACGGCCAGCGTTTGAACGACCCTCTGTCTATAAATTAAATGTATATATTCTTGAAGATACCATGCATAGTAATGTATTACAGGGGGTCTACATGAAGAAAAAACTTAAAGAATGGCCCAAGCTACATTGGTTTCTAAAAGCACATGTGGCAGCCTTTGATATAATGATAGAAGAGCATATGCAGCGCAGAGGATTATAAAGCGTCTCTGGCTGAGAATGATGCCGGTGAGATGAAGAGCGACGCGCCCACTCTGCCTCTCTGTGTTCCTCCGCCGCTAGTGCTTCGAGCCGCGGCACGCACTTCTTATCCCTCCGCGAGCGACAGTAGCCCTATAAACGCATGTAATGTACAGACATGCCAATGAGATAATGTTCCAGAAGAATCTGGTTATATTAAGAGGATTTTACAAATGTGCATCTCCAAAGAACAATATCAGCAGACATTTGTTTGATTGCCTACCTGATTCTAAGATGGATTATTATACTGAATCATGGCCGAACCACTGGACAGGCTAATGGACATAATATTTCACAAACAACTAGTAGCCTTGTGCTATACAGTGATGCTTTTGGCATCAAAAGAATGTGGTAAGTTTGTGGAGTCCGTAAACTTAACAAAACACATCCTAAAAGTTCCCATTGTCAAGGACTGTCATTTATACTGTTATTTATACTGAGATGCTGCTACGATATATTCAAAAATCAAGTTTCTTTATTGGCAACTATGGTTCCATGAAGAATTCCACAATTTCCTTTCCATTCCACAAAAGGCTATTTACAGTGGATAAAGGTTCTTTAGATTATTAAAATGTTCTTCACACTAAGAAAACATTTTTAGTTTAAGAACTGTTCACTGAAAGCTTCCTTGGGGAACCAAAAATGGTTCTATGGCATTGCTGTGGAAATATTTTGGAACCTTTATTTTTAAGTGTACATTGCTTTTCACATCTTATTTTAAATAAGTTCAACAAATGATCAAAAGTTAATTTTATGGATGGCACTGTTGTCTGTGGCCAATGCACCAAAGCAGCCTATAAGTGTCATGCCCCTGGACTGTCTGTGTGTGTTTTTGTCCCCATGTGCTCCCCGTGACCCAGTTTCTCCCTTGTTTGATTGTGTTAATTTGATTCAGGTGTGTCTCCTCTATTACCCTCGTTTAGTATTTAAAGTGTTGTCTGTTCTATGGTTCCTTTGTCCAGCCTGCCTGTCTTTCCCCTTAGCTATTAATTAAAGACTGTTATTCCTGAATCTCCTTCATCTCCGTAATTCCTTGCTCCTCACAGTAAGCAACCGTGACAGAACACTGGACCAACAAAAAATAAGTATATTGCGTGTTCCCCTCCATTTGTTTTCTGTGTTTTGTACAGTGTTTTATTTTACCCTATGGATCCCCTCGCTGCTAAATTCACCGCCCTTGCCCGTAAGGACCTTCCCATCTTTGAGTATGCTGTTGAGTTCAGCCAGCTCGCCGTTTTAATGGCGTTTGACGACGCTGCGCTGAACTCACTGTTCTGGATCGGGGCAAATTACCATTGCCCCGTTGATCTGGAGAGTGTCCGGCCCCGATCCAGAACACAGCCCAACCCAGAGCCCAGCCCACCATCACCCCGCTGTGCGAAGCCAAAGCCCGAGCCCACCTATGACGGAGAGCCCGAGACCGCCACGACTGACGAGCCATCACCCAATGGCACGACAGAGCTGAGGATCGCCGCGGAGCCGGAGCTTTTCAAGTGACGTCAGACCAGGTGCGAGAGCCAGCTACAACGCTCGCCACGAGGGAGAAGGCCGTGGACAGGGAGAGTGCGGAGAGAAGCTCCGCCCACTGCACCATGGCTGAGGGTGAGCTTACAAAGGATCTGGGATTTTGAAGTTGCCCTAATAGACTGGGAGGCAGATATATATGCGGACATGCCCATTCTCCTCCCACCTTCCTCGGACTTACCAGTCTGCCAGCCTTGTTGTTCCCCTGTCTGACACGCTCCCGGTGCTGGGAGTCGCGATTTGGTGTGTGTGTGGGCAGCGCACACCAGCCCTGAGAGCCCGGAGGCTCAGAAATGCCCACCCACCCTCCTGCTCCTGCCTCCTCCTGCCTCCTCCACCGCAGTCGTCTGGCAGCCCCTTTGCTCACCCTCAGCCCACCATCTGTTCGGTGCGAGCACCACGGGTCTGCCCGTCTCCATCGTTGGCATGGCTGGAGAATCCCTTGCCTTCGCCTCCCACCTTTGACGCGCCATCCGGGAGGGGGGCGAATTATCATGCCCCTGGACTGTCTGTGTGTGTTTTTGTCCCCATGTGCTCCCCGTGACCCAGTTTCTCCCTTGTTTGATTGTGTTAATTTGATTCAGGTGTGTCTTGTCTATTACCCTCGTTTAGTATTTAAAATGTTGTCTGTTCTATGGTTCCTTTGTTCAGTGTTATACATCTAGTGGTGCTACATGTGTCTCCTGCCTGCCTGTGTTTCCCCTTGGATGTTAATTAAAGACTGTTATTCCTGAATCTCCTTCATCTCTGCGTTCCTTGCTCCTCACAGTAAGCAACCGTGACAATAAGCTCTGTAAGACTTCTCAAACTTATTTTGATTCTCAGCACATGTTCCAAAAGATCAGCCAATTTAACTGCATTATCTGATCCCCGAAATGGATTGAATCTCAAAGCTGTGTGGGTGTATTACAGATAGAGAAAGACAGAACGAAACAGAGAGAAAACAAATAATATTTCAAAAATATAATAACGGACTGAGAACAGTAAATTTGATGGACTAAAGGTTTTTTAGGCAGTGTTGGTTGTGTGTGAGTGAATGTTTCTTGCAGTGAAAAGGAGATGATGCTATATATTAGTCATAAAGAAGATATTTGTGATTGTGTGTATGAGGGGGGAAGGCAGATAAGGGCAAACAGATACAGCGATCAGGTATTTTTAAATGCAGCGAGAAAAAGTGAGTCAAACACAGGTAATGAGAGAGGTATAATTGAGCTGTAGAGACAAAATGAGTCGGCCATCTAATCAGAGTCTGGATCGAGAGAGAGGAAATAAACATAAAAAAGATGTATAGACAGAATAAAATGGATGAAACGAGCTCAGGATGATAGGAGATTTCACGCGTTTCACCATGCAGGTGCTAAGAATAGATTAATGAGGCCTAAAACAATCAGGGTCACACCATTTATCTGAGAATCACATTTCCAGGATGGATCTAGAAAACTTTACTACAGCAGCATCATTTATCACCATCAGTGATATCAAATAATTGTTATTAATATTTATATTTATTTAATCAGCTCATTTACTTAAGTCAGGAACCTATGGAATACCGTTTCCGTAATTGCAACTTTTTTTTCCCGTAATTGCGAGTTTATATCTCACAATTCTAACTTTATAACACACAGTTGCAACGTGCATGACACAATTCTGACTTTATAACTAGCAATTGCAAGTTTTCTCGCAAATCTTATAAAATAAGTCACAATTGAGAGATGTAAAATCACAACTGTGCAAAAAGTCAGAACTGTGAGATAAATAGTTGCATTACCTTATTTTTATTCAACGGAGAAAACAAGCTTTCATAGCAAACCTCACAATGTAGTAGATGTCAAGTAAATCATTTTATATTTTTGGTTAAACTTACCTGATCTTACTTTTTACTTAAAGGGTTAGTTCACCCAAAAATGAAAATTAGCTTGTTGTTTTACTTACCCTGAAGCATCCTGGGTGTATATGACTTTCTTTTTTCAGACGAATCCAGTCAGAGTTATATAAAAAATTGTCTTTGATCTTTCAAGCTGTTTAATAGCACTTAGCGGGTGTTGCAGTTGAACAGTCCACAAGTCGTCAAATAAAGCTCGCGCATTCATAATAAAACGTGCCGCAGACAGCTCCGGGGGATGAATAAAGGCCCCTTCTAGCGAATTCATGAGTATTTGTAAGAATAATATCCATATTTCAAACGTAATAAACACTTTTCTCTCACTTCCGCTGACTATCATCCACTGAAGCAGTTCCGGCGGATGACGTAGCATGTCGGCGTTGCGTGATTAGTGACGAATGCGGAGAAAGAACAAAACAAAACGCCAGTCACGAATTAGAAGTACAAACCGAAGATTTGCAAAGATTTTTTTCGATATAAACCAAGAGGAGACTGGTTTTCCTTTGCTAAAGTAAGGAAACGTTGCTTCCTTTGCTCCTATTAAACAAACTCGTGAGACTAGCATTTCACGAGTTCACACTTACATATAATGAACAGAGTAAAGGTTATGTGTATTTGGCATGCTGTCCGGGGAGAGGGCTCCGAGCTCGGTAATAACTGTCGAGCTCGGGGTACTCCCCCTGTCCGGGGAGAGGGGTCCGAGCTCGGGTTTAAGCCCGGACCCAGAGTGCTCCCCACCGTGCTGGGGTAGGAACGGGCTGAAGGTGAGGAGTCGGGGAGGTGGAGGGATGCTGAAAGACTAGAGATAATGCAGGTAAGGCTGCTTTGATTATTTATAGGGGTTCTCTCTTGTGCTGGTTGGATAGATGGTGTAATTACTGATGATGGCCTGGCCGTGTAAATTATCTGCGTGTGCTCCTCCCGAAATTTGTTAATAAAACATCACAGAGGCGCGCGTGCTGCGTATACGTCATACGCCTTCCGCCGGAACGGATCCGCGTATGATAGATAACGGAAGTGAGAGAAAAGTGTTTATTACGTTTGAAATATGGATATTTTTCTTACAAAAACTCATGGATTCGCTACAGGGGGCCTTTATTCATCCCCCGGAGCCGTCTGCGACATGTTTTATTATGAATGCGCAAGCTTTATTTGACGACTTGTGGACTGTTCAACTGCAACACCCGCTGAGTGCCATTAAACAGCTTGAAAGATCAAAGACAATTTTTAATATAATTCTGACTGGATTCATCTGAAAGAAGAAAGTCATATACACCTAGGATGCTTCGAGGGTAAGTAAAACACAAGCTAATTTTCATTTTTGGGTGAACTAACCCTTCAATGCTTAGATGAACATATTTTCTTCAAAAAATATAAGTAGTGCTAGTGGTGGTCAATCTGTATTTACATAAGATTAACCGAAAGATACTGTGCAATCAATAACATTACTTTCCAACTGTGTTCTCAAGGCCACATGAGAATGCACAGTGCTGCAATCAATAAATCTTTTACAGTTGTTTATAGCAACCCGAGCTTGCCATTCACATAATCTGTTTATGTCCCATTGAGTCTGGTAAACAAAGTTCTTCTTTTTCAGAGAACAAATTAGCTGACAGCATCCAAACCACACTATACTTAACCTCTTTCTCATTTCATCCTCCATCAGGTCCCCATAGCAACGGCTGCTATGTAACCTTGCCCCCTAATCAAGCTGGAAAGATATTGAGAAAATGATATGTGGAGATGCAGTTGGGGGGCTGAAGGACATGTTTAATTAACCTCTCCAAACCAAAACTTCTAATTTAAGCAAATACTTCTGAATTTTGATTGCTGTAGACGTTTCAGGTAATGAGGCTAATCATTCGGTTTAGCATGAAAGTGCAGTTAAAAACAGCTTCTGTTCATATTCCTTTGGCTGAAGTGCACTCATTCCGTTGCCTAAGACTATTGGCTCACATTATTCTCCTTTTTCTTTTGCCACTCTGTAAAACCCTGCAGCTAGTGGCACATTATATATTTATGCAATAGATAAATGCTTTATCGATCCCTGAGATGAAATGTAATGGTATTTACTTCATAAGAGATAAGAGTTCAGTTAGAGCTTGACACACTGAGCTATCATGAACCACAGTGTTCCTTATACACACTCAACTAACATGAGTCATTGCTACATCTATTTTTGTCTCTGTCTACATGTGCATTCAAGACTGTCAAAGTTTGTACATTTGTAGATGCCTAAACATCTTGCCATTTGTCCAGTTGGATTCCACCTGCTGTTTTATATGCAGCTTCTTGCATTCTTAATTTAATTGCCCATTGCAACTGTGCAATAATGTATTGTCCACATACGTTAAACATGGCTTTATAAACACGGCTCAGGCTTTTATATCTACCAAAATGTCATAAATGTAGTAAAAGTGAATGCATACTCAAGGCATCCTCTGGGGTTCATCAGACTGGTGAAACTCTGGAGCAGTGAATCTCAACTGGTGGGTTGCAACCCAAAAATGGGCAAGGAGCCTATATTGTTTCTAGGATCTAGGAAAGTAGGGAAAAAACAATGTTAAATGCAAATAATACAATGCAAATAACCATATACTCACAGTTAACATAACATATATTCACCAGGCTCAATTTGTCAAAAAGATTGACCACCACAAAGTCCATATTTTGTTAGTACTGCTTTTAGCTTTGATTATATTGTGCATTATATTGTGCATTAGTTGTGGCATTGTTTCGGCAATGTCATGCAACATCACAACATTTATTCCCATCAAGAGCTGCATTCATTTGTAGTTGAGATCTTGTATGACAATGGAAGAGTCGAACCACTCTGTAAAGGCGACTCCAGCACATCCTAAAGACTGTCAATGGGGCTAAGGTCAGGGCTCTGTGGTGGACAGTTCTTACATGAAAATGATTCCTCATGCTCACTGAACCACTGGTTCACAATTTGAGACTGAAGAATCTTGTCATCCTGGAATATAGACATGGGTATGTTTGGTTGTTTAAGAAATGAAAAGCTACGCACTGTATCAGTTATGATGGACTAAAGGTTTTTTAGGCAGTGTTGGTTGTGTGTGAGTGAATGTTTCTTGCAGTGAAAAGGAGATGATGCTATATATTAGTCATAAAGAAGATATTTGTGATTGTGTGTATGAGGGGGGAAGGCAGATAAGGGCAAACAGATACAGCGATCAGGTATTTTTAAATGCAGCGAGAAAAAGTGAGTCAAACACAGGTAATGAGAGAGGTATAATTGAGCTGTAGAGACAAAATGAGTCGGCCATCTAATCAGAGTCTGGATCGAGAGAGAGGAAATAAACATAAAAAAGATGTATAGACAGAATAAAATGGATGAAACGAGCTCAGGATGATAGGAGATTTCACGCGTTTCACCATGCAGGTGCTAAGAATAGATTAATGAGGCCTAAAACAATCAGGGTCACACCATTTATCTGAGAATCACATTTCCAGGATGGATCTAGAAAACTTTACTACAGCAGCATCATTTATCACCATCAGTGATATCAAATAATTGTTATTAATATTTATATTTATTTAATCAGCTCATTTACTTAAGTCAGGAACCTATGGAATACCGTTTCCGTAATTGCAACTTTTTTTTCCCGTAATTGCGAGTTTATATCTCACAATTCTAACTTTATAACACACAGTTGCAACGTGCATGACACAATTCTGACTTTATAACTAGCAATTGCAAGTTTTCTCGCAAATCTTATAAAATAAGTCACAATTGAGAGATGTAAAATCACAACTGTGCAAAAAGTCAGAACTGTGAGATAAATAGTTGCATTACCTTATTTTTATTCAACGGAGAAAACAAGCTTTCATAGCAAACCTCACAATGTAGTAGATGTCAAGTAAATCATTTTATATTTTTGGTTAAACTTACCTGATCTTACTTTTTACTTAAAGGGTTAGTTCACCCAAAAATGAAAATTAGCTTGTTGTTTTACTTACCCTGAAGCATCCTGGGTGTATATGACTTTCTTTTTTCAGACGAATCCAGTCAGAGTTATATAAAAAATTGTCTTTGATCTTTCAAGCTGTTTAATAGCACTTAGCGGGTGTTGCAGTTGAACAGTCCACAAGTCGTCAAATAAAGCTTGCGCATTCATAATAAAACATGTCGCAGACGGCTCCGGGGGATGAATAAAGGCCCCCTGTAGCGAATCCATGAGTTTTTGTAAGAAAAATATCCATATTTCAAACGTAATAAACACTTTTCTCTCACTTCCGCTGACTATCATCCACTGAAGCAGTTCCGGCGGATGACGTAGCATGTCGGCGTTGCGTGATTAGTGACGAATGCGGAGAAAGAACAAAACAAAACGCCAGTCACGAATTAGAAGTACAAACCGAAGATTTGCAAAGATTTTTTTCGATATAAACCAAGAGGAGACTGGTTTTCCTTTGCTAAAGTAAGGAAACGTTGCTTCCTTTGCTCCTATTAAACAAACTCGTGAGACTAGCATTTCACGAGTTCACACTTACATATAATGAACAGAGTAAAGGTTATGTGTATTTGGCATGCTGTCCGGGGAGAGGGCTCCGAGCTCGGTAATAACTGTCGAGCTCGGGGTACTCCCCCTGTCCGGGGAGAGGGGTCCGAGCTCGGGTTTAAGCCCGGACCCAGAGTGCTCCCCACCGTGCTGGGGTAGGAACGGGCTGAAGGTGAGGAGTCGGGGAGGTGGAGGGATGCTGAAAGACTAGAGATAATGCAGGTAAGGCTGCTTTGATTATTTATAGGGGTTCTCTCTTGTGCTGGTTGGATAGATGGTGTAATTACTGATGATGGCCTGGCCGTGTAAATTATCTGCGTGTGCTCCTCCCGAAATTTGTTAATAAAACATCACAGAGGCGCGCGTGCTGCGTATACGTCATACGCCTTCCGCCGGAACGGATCCGCGTATGATAGATAACGGAAGTGAGAGAAAAGTGTTTATTACGTTTGAAATATGGATATTTTTCTTACAAAAACTCATGGATTCGCTACAGGGGGCCTTTATTCATCCCCCGGAGCCGTCTGCGACATGTTTTATTATGAATGCGCAAGCTTTATTTGACGACTTGTGGCCTGTTCAACTGCAACACCCGCTGAGCGCCATTAAACAGCTTGAAAGATCAAAGACAATTTTTAATATAATTCTGACTGGATTCATCTGAAAGAAGAAAGTCATATACACCTAGGATGCTTCGAGGGTAAGTAAAACACAAGCTAATTTTCATTTTTGGGTGAACTAACCCTTCAATGCTTAGATGAACATATTTTCTTCAAAAAATATAAGTAGTGCTAGTGGTGGTCAATCTGTATTTACATAAGATTAACCGAAAGATACTGTGCAATCAATAACATTACTTTCCAACTGTGTTCTCAAGGCCACATGAGAATGCACAGTGCTGCAATCAATAAATCTTTTACAGTTGTTTATAGCAACCCGAGCTTGCCATTCACATAATCTGTTTATGTCCCATTGAGTCTGGTAAACAAAGTTCTTCTTTTTCAGAGAACAAATTAGCTGACAGCATCCAAACCACACTATACTTAACCTCTTTCTCATTTCATCCTCCATCAGGTCCCCATAGCAACGGCTGCTATGTAACCTTGCCCCCTAATCAAGCTGGAAAGATATTGAGAAAATGATATGTGGAGATGCAGTTGGGGGGCTGAAGGACATGTTTAATTAACCTCTCCAAACCAAAACTTCTAATTTAAGCAAATACTTCTGAATTTTGATTGCTGTAGACGTTTCAGGTAATGAGGCTAATCATTCGGTTTAGCATGAAAGTGCAGTTAAAAACAGCTTCTGTTCATATTCCTTTGGCTGAAGTGCACTCATTCCGTTGCCTAAGACTATTGGCTCACATTATTCTCCTTTTTCTTTTGCCACTCTGTAAAACCCTGCAGCTAGTGGCACATTATATATTTATGCAATAGATAAATGCTTTATCGATCCCTGAGATGAAATGTAATGGTATTTACTTCATAAGAGATAAGAGTTCAGTTAGAGCTTGACACACTGAGCTATCATGAACCACAGTGTTCCTTATACACACTCAACTAACATGAGTCATTGCTACATCTATTTTTGTCTCTGTCTACATGTGCATTCAAGACTGTCAAAGTTTGTACATTTGTAGATGCCTAAACATCTTGCCATTTGTCCAGTTGGATTCCACCTGCTGTTTTATATGCAGCTTCTTGCATTCTTAATTTAATTGCCCATTGCAACTGTGCAATAATGTATTGTCCACATACGTTAAACATGGCTTTATAAACACGGCTCAGGCTTTTATATCTACCAAAATGTCATAAATGTAGTAAAAGTGAATGCATACTCAAGGCATCCTCTGGGGTTCATCAGACTGGTGAAACTCTGGAGCAGTGAATCTCAACTGGTGGGTTGCAACCCAAAAATGGGCAAGGAGCCTATATTGTTTCTAGGATCTAGGAAAGTAGGGAAAAAACAATGTTAAATGCAAATAATACAATGCAAATAACCATATACTCACAGTTAACATAACATATATTCACCAGGCTCAATTTGTCAAAAAGATTGACCACCACAAAGTCCATATTTTGTTAGTACTGCTTTTAGCTTTGATTATATTGTGCATTATATTGTGCATTAGTTGTGGCATTGTTTCGGCAATGTCATGCAACATCACAACATTTATTCCCATCAAGAGCTGCATTCATTTGTAGTTGAGATCTTGTATGACAATGGAAGAGTCGAACCACTCTGTAAAGGCGACTCCAGCACATCCTAAAGACTGTCAATGGGGCTAAGGTCAGGGCTCTGTGGTGGACAGTTCTTACATGAAAATGATTCCTCATGCTCACTGAACCACTGGTTCACAATTTGAGACTGAAGAATCTTGTCATCCTGGAATATAGACATGGGTATGTTTGGTTGTTTAAGAAATGAAAAGCTACGCACTGTATCAGTTAGGGTTAAAAGAATTGTTGCAAAGCATACAATATGCCAGCATTAAATTCAAATGGCGATTTTGTTTTGCCCAGGTAGTGTGTGTGTAAACATGATGTAGATCACAATTGTTTCTGCAGATTGCAGTTTGTTTTGTGTGGTGAGAACATATTTAAACACCAAATAATCAGTTTTCCTAGTCAGACTTTTGACAGCATATTGTTGGGCATGTGCAGTCCTTAGTAATTTGAATACATTTCAGTCTTCATTTTAAGGATTTTTGAAATTAAGAATTCTGTGTTGGGTTCTGAAGCAAAACCAGCAAAACCAACTTCCGGTGTAAGTACACAAACAGGGCAGCTCCCTGAATAACTTATAAAGCTTTCTGAAGACCAATTTCATGGTGGCTACAAGAAATTGGAACTGAAGCTAAGTGCTTAATGGATCCCATACTAGAACATTAAAGGCCTATGACTGCTCATCCACATGTTAGGGAAAAGTTTTTGAGGCATTTTAAATATTTATTGAAGTTGAGTGAACAACGGAATATTTTAAGCACCTTTAGTTCTACAGTGGAGCCAAATCTAAAACAACACGAGGAGCACTCTTGAGGAAACAAAAGGATTTACAGACTTACAGAAAACATTTTGGTCAATCTTTACGAGATTTGTGCTTCAGAACTTCAGATTTACTTAGTTGTTTTCATATTTAGTCTCTAATTATAAGGATACATTTTCATGCAAGCATGGTAAGGGTTGAAATGATGTCAACTAATGACGCAACACCATCCTCAACAGCTCAAGACATCGACAGCTCTCTGGTGCTAATCAATCAGCTTGGGTGTCGTGACTGTGACTTGAAACAGCAAATTAGTAGTGTCGTATGAGTTCTGAAGAGCCTTGAACCACCACCACATTTGCAAATGTTGTCATGAGTGTAATTCAAGTAAATTGGGCCACATTTTGTCATTAAAGTCAGCATGAAACAGAAGTTGCAATCACCTTTTCTTCCCTATTTTGGCATATATCCAAGTGAAATGGCTTCTCAAATGAGAAAAAACGTGGGTGGCATTTGATTTTGTCATGTCATGTGAGTGACAATTTGCTGGAGGGGGAGGTTATTGTCTTGCCCTTGCACTGGTGAACACGTAATCAGAAAAGAGATGTCGTTGCAAGGGGGAGGAAAGTTATTTTGATGAAAGATTATGAGGGCACATGATTAAAAAAAATAAAAAATTATAATGGATGAGCATGGATAAATCTTTTATAATAAACAATATTCCACTAAAACAAGAATTTGATGATGACAAAAAAATGCATCCCAACATACATTCAACTTATTATTAACTTATCATTAACATACATTAAGAAGGACATTTTTGGTTCTTTAAAGCCCAACCATTCACATAAATGAATGAATAAAATGAATGAATGCTTACAGCATGAAACAAAAGGATTTATACATGTAAGATCATATGTAATGGAGAAAATTTCTTAAAATTCTTTTAAACTGCAGCTAAATATATTTGAACAATACTAAACAAAATTGACTATATTAATAAAAAAAATCTAATAATTGTGTAATGTAATCTCTCTTTTTTTGGTTATGAAATAAAAGATATGTATTATCTCTGTGGCTCAGTGGTAGAGCATTGGGTTAGCAGCGCAAAAGGTTGTGGGTTCAATTCCCAGGGAACACACATACTGATAAAAAATGTATAGCCTGAATGCACTTTAAGTCGCTTTGGATAAAATGTCTGCATAAATTATTAAATTATCTCTTTTTATCTTTTGAATATGATTTAATAAATATTTAGGTTTCAATGAAAAAGTCATTAATGTAAATTCACTATGAATACCACTTCAATCTAATGTTTTTTAATGATTGATGATTTTCTATCATCTACAGTACCTTTAAATGTATCCCTCAAACAAACCTGTGCATTTTCAGGTTTTCATTAAAACATTTAATAAACAGTATGTTCATTATGCGTTTTCCTCATGGGGGCCATTGGCTGGTCCACAGAACAGGTTATTTCAGATTTTACTATTCTTGTGAGGACCACTGCAGTCAAAACCCTCCCACCCCCACACCTGCTGTTACATAACCCGCCAGTGAGGGCTGAGAGCTGAGTTTGTATGACCAGATCAGATTCTAACCACATGCATCTGACCAAACATCTTATGATGTCTGAATATTCATATTGATATGACTCATTAAGCCTTCATGTAAGTTTATGCATCCAGAGAGACAAAACTGTTGTGCTTCCCCTGCTAATATTATTGCTACACTCTTAAAAATAAAGGTGCTTCACGATGCCATAGAAGAACCTTTTTGTCTAAATGGTTCCATAAAGAACCTTTAACACCTGAAGAACCTTTCTGTTTCACAAAAGGTTCTTTGTGGTGAAAAAAGGTTCTTCAGATTCCAAAAAGGTAAGAAAGAGATGGTTCTTTAAAGAACCTTTGACTGAATGGTTCTTTGTGGAACCAAAAATGGTTCTTCTATGGCATCGCTTGAAGAACCTTTTGAAGCACCTTTATTTTTAAGAGCGTAGAACTATTCCACAAGTGTAAGATATTCACACTTCCTCTGACATGAACACGACTAGGTTGCTATATCTCTTTCTCTCTCTCTCGTTTTTCTGGAGCCCCTAATCTGCCTTCAAGCTGTTTTTCTTTTGTTACCCTCCTCTTCTCTTTCTTGCTAAACACCTCTTCTCGCTCTCCTTCCTCCCCTCCACTCATTTTGTCTGGAACGCTTCCTCTACAGCAACTGCAAAAAATTATTAACAGATTATTTGCATGTTCTCTTTTCGCAAGTTGACAAATGATGCACAGAAGACGACTGTAGTACATGTTGCCAGATCAACTCAGACAAACAAAGCACGCAGGAGTATAGTGCCGTTTTGCATAATAGATTCAGAGGAAAATGTCATTGAAAAAAAAAAACTCTTTTCAGAAGGTTGAACTGCACATCTAGCCATATTCTGACGGCAGGAATGAAATGTCAAAAAATTCAGCAATCATACATGAAGACCTAATTTACATAGAATGCAGGAAATCCAATACAAATGCAATTACATTTCTGTCTAGCCAGGATAGATTCATGTATGTGGCAAGGTTAAATTGAATCTGGATATTTGATTTGCATGCCAAAACATTGTACAGTGTGTATACGTACGTGTGTGTGTGTAGTAGCCAGAGACTGTCTCCTCTTTCTCAGACTGTCTCTGACTCCCTCCTTCATTATTCCTCAGGGTTTGCTAAGCTGATGCATCAGCACAAAATGCGTAAGCTTAGGTTTCTCCATAAAAACCACTGATTCTGTGCAAGCCGTATGAAAAAGCACAGTGTTTCCCCGTTATCATATTTCAAGCCATTACTATGAAACCTAGACCTTATTCCTGAGCAAACCTGCTTTATAATTCACATAAGAAATCACATAACTTATCTTTTCTAGCTTTCACCATCTTTTTCTTCTTCTGTACATCTGCAAACGATACGATCAGGTCTCAGTAATGCACAATTCTCCTCGTGATCAATACTGTAGTCTGCTTGTGAATGCAAAATCTTATAATAACCTTTGACTATTTCAGATATGCTTAAATCTCTTGAAAACGGTCATTTCTATGCATTATGATGCATGTTATGCAGCTTCTGTTGTTAATGAAGAAACACAGCATGCTCTTTCAATCGCTCCTGATCATTTTGGGTTCCGGTTTGATTATTTTCATCAAAAAATCGAAATGTTTGCTCTGTGAAGGACTAAGGATCCAACATGGCTGGCATTTTTAATCGCTCTTGTCTCTTTAAGCCCCAGCCGGGGACTCAGCCAATCAGTGAGGAGATGCTGTGAAAGTCCTTGCCGACGACCTTGATGAAGAGGGAACAGGATGACTGAAAACAAGGCTTTAAGAAAAGCAGTGATGAATGGGTTTCAGCAGAGAGGAAAAGGAAGAGACGAGGAGCAGGGGTAAGACTGATGGCGGCATGTTGATCAGGAAACACACCAATCCTCCAGTGGAAGGCGACTGTGCTCGGCATCCCCCATCCTCCCCTCCACGTCCCTCCATCACACCTCCTCCCCCCTCACACTCACTACATCCATGTGTGTAAATGTTTCATAATCTCTGCATTTGTAGTTGAGAGCTTGAGGCTGGAAAAAACTGGTCTCTGCCTCTCTCTCGCCTCCACTCCTTGTTTTACACATGGATGGGTTTGACAGGTGGTCTTCCGGAGCAATGACACATTATTACTGGCAAGTTCAGGTAGGACAAACACACACAAGCGTACACAGGGGATAGCCTGCATTATACGCTACCTCATTTAACAGCAAGTGCGTTTTGTGGAAAGTAGGAATGTAAGCAGACTTTTTCCCCAATGTCATAAAAAGGGAAAACATATACGCAAACTCATATGCAAACACTATAGCGTTGCAAGTATGAAATCCTGATGAACATACAAATTGTATGTTCTTTTGTTGCAGTGATGGCAACAAACTACAGGGGGTAATAGAGATACCTATTACCTATGTTTTTAAGCAGCTGGCTGTAACACTTCAGCTTTAAATAATTTGCTCAGCAAATCTCCATCATGACAGAAAGAGAAAACTGCCTATAGAAAAGATAGTTTACGCTAATGTGCTGCTATAGTGCATCTCCTGACAATGCTGAGAATGCAACATGCACTGTTCAAAAGGTACCGTTCATTTTTTCCCCTACTGTTAAAAAGTAACTATCATTCATTACAGTTAAATTTTTTGAAAGAAATTTATACCTAGATATACAGCATGTACAGATATACAGACTGGATTAAATTGATCAAAAGTGACAGTAAAGACTTACATTGTTTCATTTTTTATTTCAATTTTTTTTTCTAAAGGCATCCTATTCATCCAAGAATCACAACTGTTTTCAACATTGATATTAATAAGAAATGTTTCTTGAGCAGCAAATCAGCATATTAGAATAATGATTATAATAAAATATCAAATATATTAAAAATAGAAAATAGTCATTTTAAATTGTAATATTTTATCATATTAATATTTGTACTGTATTTTTGATCACAAATTCAGCCTTGATGAACATAAGACCCCAAACTTTTCAAAGGCAGTTTCAAAAGTCATTTTCACTACATTAGTAGTCGTTTTCACTACAGAATTTTCTAAACATAATAAAACTGGGAAATTGACATGACAGAGAAAAAAAAATACAGATTTCCAGTGTTGGATATTGTTAGTGGACAAATTAAACTAGTGAGAGTGTGAAAGTATGTTTTGGAAGAGTTCACAAGATCAAAAAGCAAAGTACCCACACCTGCAACACCCACTTGCATTGAGATATGAATTGTCTCATTGTCATGGTCTGCCAAATTTCAAAATGCACAGATACATAAAATCAAGCTTAGCGAGAAACATTTGTGCAACCCCCTAACAGCTAGCTTAACATCCTAGCAACCTTATAGCAACACTAAAAACTGCTCAGCAGCTGCATAATAAAATTGAAAACCACTCAGAAATCTAGTTTAGTATTAAACTGTTACTTATCAACAGATTCATCGTTGGCATTAAACTGCATTTACCCATCCTACATGTCCGATACATACTGCCTTTTAAGAAATTAAAATCAATCCAGTTGCAAATGAAAGGGGGAAGAGGCAAGCTAAGAAGTAGTGCTGGGCGGTATGACCACAAATTTATATCACGGTATTTTTCAAAATTATACCGGTTTCACGGTACATGACGGTATTTTTTTTCCATGCATGACCGGGTGTTAACCATATTTTCTACTGATTGAGAGAGGAAATACTGCAGTATATTGACTTAGAATTACCTATTTTACTGTCATGATGAGTGAATATTGTCAAAAAATACCACACTAAATAGTGACTAAACACGACCCCTTTTAATGTTAACCAGGAGTCACTCTCATTTATAATCGCGGCATCGTCTGATAAAATCAACATGCATCTACACTAAAGAGCGGCTATGCGGTTGTTTTGGCTGTATTAATTTTTTTGTCTCATTACTTTATCAACATTAGCACTGCCTGCGTCTGAGTAACAATCTAAAAAAAACAACAAACAAAAAAGTGCATGTGATATTAACAGACGAACTACGCTCATATTTATAATTCCAAACAATCAGTAAGCGACAGGTGCTAGGAAACGCTGTTTTGTTCTCATTTATTGACGAGTCGGCTGCAGTGCGGCCAACTGAATGCGCTGCTTCTCTGCCGCTCACTGCACAGAACAGACGCCGAAAGATGTGACACTTCTCCGGGAAAGTCAGACCTCGCGTTCGCGGGACAGCACTGGCGAAATCTTCCAACTGAACCATAGCTAAGGTTTATCCAAAAAAGTTGCTAGGTTTGTCAGTATGAATATTCTATGGAAAAAAGCCGCTAAAAGGGTCTGAAAGTTGCGAAATCTAGTGCTAAAGTCGTGCTCGTGTGTGTGAGACGCGGGAGCTGATGGCCAATGTCAATGTGGTCAATGTGGATATTGTGGATGAGTTCTTCTGTGTCATCACGTTCTATTAGTTCTACAGCTTCAGTTTGGGAACTTTCATGCTTAGCATCACATACAGCTGTTCCCTCACCACAGTGCAACAGTGAAAAGGGACCCCTTTCAAACAGTGTCGCGTTCCGAACGTTGTTTAAGCGACATACACCGGTATTGCAGTATTTTAAAAAGTCATATCATAACAAAAATAAACACTGCCCAGCACTAAGAAGCCTGTCTTTTGTCATTGCAGGAGGTCAATCAATGTGCAAGCAACAGCAGCGATGGCGAACCTCCTCCCATCATTATAAACCAATCAACATCTTCCTACAAATAACAAAGGCCTCTAATTACACTCTTACAGTCTTTCACACCCCACTGGGTCCTAGTGCTCCATTTAAAAAATTCCCATCTAAAATGGTTCCATGCCAGTGATCACACTAATGAAAAGAACAACCGCAATCAGTTTCATTAAGCAGAAAATACATGGATGCACAAAATCGTCCCACACTATCTGTGAATGATACTTTGAATCATTCAGATTTTTGATGAAAGCCAAACTATCATTTTAAGTCAGGTGACTTGCAGTTCTACCGTTGTGAGCATCCATATCCGGTTTCGTCAGGTTTCATGTTGTTAAAGTGTGCTTCTGTGTTTCCTGTACACGAGTATAGTGCAAACAGTGCGAGCCGTTATGTCTGAATCACGAACAAATGACTCTTATGAACCGGATCTTTTCAGTTAGTGAGAAAGATTCATGAAACATATAAAACTATAACTGTAATTTAACTATAACTGTACAAGTCCAATAGAGAAGTTCACAACACAACTATAACGATAGTAACACAGAGGAACGATATTGATAAAATCACTTTCGAATGATTTCCAACTGAAGAACGATACAAACATTAGCCGCGTTTCCATTACCCTTCAAATTGCACAAATTGAAACTGCAAATTGAAAATACACCTAATGGAAACACGTCAATAGCTGGGGTTCCATTACAGATGTGCAAAACTTTTGCGATATTTTATTAAAAAAAACAAAAAAAAAACGAATTGACAGTGCGAATTAACAGTGTTTCCATTAACTGATGTTATGTGACTAAAATATAATTTTTTCCTCTCGCGATAAGTCATAGCGACGGATGTTTGTAGATTTACGTATATAGCAGCTATCGCACTAGCCATTATTTTTAATTGAAGGAGATCTATGCATGTAACTTTTAATGAAGTAGTGTGGAGAATCGCTTCTGGAATGTTTTGGAAATGTGCCGCATCTGGTATAAACACAAGCATTGACTAGAGTAGCCACGATCAGCTTCAGTAGCTATGTTGGAGCCGCAACGCGCTGCAGACATGTGAAGTGTAAATAAGGGGTTATCCAAGCAATAATGGCAAGAAATGCCCCTTATACAGGTGCATCTCAATAAATTAGAATGCCGTGGAAAAGTTCATTTATTTCAGTAATTCAACTCAAATTGTGAAACTCGTGTATTAAATAAATTCAATGCACACAGACTGAAGTAGTTTAAGTCTTTGGTTCTTTTAATTGTGATGATTTGGGCTCACATTTAACAAGAACCCACCAATTCACTATCTCAACAAATTAGAATACTTCATAAGACCAATAAAAAAAACATTTTTAGTGAATTGTTGGCCTTCTGGAAAGTATGTTCATTTACTGTACATGTACTCAATACTTGGTAGGGGCTCCTTTTGCATGAATTACTGCATCAGTGCGGCGTGGCATGGAGACAATCAGCCTGTGGCAACATTGGTTTCAATGACTTATCGTGTGAGTAAAAAGTTACATTTTAGTCGTATACTGTAACATCAGTTAATGGAAATGCCGTCATCAACATCTATAAAATATCGCAAAAGTTTTTTGCAAATTCTGCTTTAAAGAGTGCGAGCATTTAAAGTGTCAGATGACAAAACTGCAGCGTGCGATTCTATTAAACAGAATGTTATTTTATACTAGCGTGAACGCTATATAATTATATTGTTATAGTATATTCATGTTCTTAAGTGTGAAAAGGCCTTAACTCATCTGTGAGTAAGCAATCTATATCAGACTCACTCAGTCAGTAAATGTTCAAAAACAGCATTCGGTTCACAACTGACTCCCTCATTCACTACATAGTTTTGTTGTAATAAATAATGATATTCTTTAAAAACAAATATTATTGGTTATTGTTTAAAGGTCCAGTTGTAGTGCTGAATCGACAGGAAACCTTTGTTTTGGTCACATGTCAGAAGCATAAGCAACATTTTTGGTATTATATTATTATATATTTTTTCTTTTATATGTATATATATATATATATATATATATATGTTCCCCCACCACTTATCCATCAGATCTATAAATAACCATGTTCCTGGATGGCTCACTCGATCCAGTCCACTCCCACGCATACACACACACACACGGCCTCTGGAGTCAAAGAATCCAGCGAGGGACGGATGGAGAGGGGACCGAAGGGAGGGGGAGGGGAGGAGGTTGCTAGGCGACCACTGGTCACATCACACAAAAAATCTGGGATTCAGTATTTGATATAATCCTGGAAATTTATTAGCTACTCTATTCACTTGTTATGATGATATATTGCTTTTTATATTGCTATTTACTTTAATTAATTTGGGTTTTGAAATGTCATTTGAAATGTCATTTGAAAACAGTATTGAAATTATTTATTTTAAAAAGTGCAATAAAAATAAATTTGTCTTCAGGTTATATATATCTAACATGGCTCTAATAGTAGGTAGAAGAAACACCTAAAATAGAAACTCATCATTTTCCAGATAACATTTTATATTTTTTTTTCTTCAGTACACTAAGAAATGATAATATTATTAATCCAAGAATATAAAACAAATCAATATGAAATTATGCCATTATCCAAATGTGGTCTCCATCACTATTGTTTCAGAAAGCAACTCTACCAAGCTAACGTACATCAGGCCTCCATGCAACACGTATAGCTTTAAATCCAGCACTGTCATATAACAGAAAAAAGAGGTATTACATTTCTTTGCATCCAGATTTTTCAGAAGCACAGGAAGAACGAGACAGAGATTGAGTGTAAGAAATATGCGGTGATGCTTCCTGCTAAATATACCAGAAAAGTCAGTGCTCACGCCTCCCTGAGCAATCACCTTGAGCTCAGCAGCCCACCACCACCACCATTGGAGGAGAAACCGGGACACCTCACGCTCTCATTGGCCATGAGGGGCCAGCCTGTTGCTGGGCGGTTTCCATGGAGATGGCTTATCGAAGGTGCCGCTGTAGCCGTCACAGGGGAAATAGATGGGGCAAAGATGGTTAATGAGAAAAAGTGAGGATTGTGTGTGTGCGTGAAAGAGGGAGAGACAAAATGGATTGAGGGTAATGATGCAAAAAAGGATGGATGAATAAAGAAACAGGTTGGTTACGTGTGGCTGCTGGTAAATGTGTATGAAGCACATTAACATGTATGTATGAACTTTCAAACTTGATGTTTAAAGACGAGGAAAAGCAGGTGCGAGGCCCTGAAAGAAACATCCTCCAGCAGACCTGAGGCATTCTAATGTTAAAAAATTTAACAAAATATCTGATCAATAAGCTGCTAAAGCCAAATCCCTCTATATTTTAGCATCCATCATATTGTTCCATGAAGAAACGTGTTGTAGTGAATTGACGAAAACCAAACATGAGGTTTTGAGTGAACTAGCCAGAAAGAGCAGAAAGTTAATTCAATCACACTAAACTTCACACTTAATGGAAGAGTTCACCAAAAAATTTAACTTTGAACCATTGCCTCTGGCCAAAATAATCCATAATAAAGCTTCTTCCAGTGAAAAAGTCTATCTCTGTTGTCCTCTCACATCAAAATCCACCAAAACATTTGTTTTTAGAACTCTTTTGGACAGTTTACAGTGTAAACACGGCTTGATCTGTGCAGATTTCTCTCCTGATTCAGATTAGAAGACTTTTTCACTGTTAAAAACAATATTATAGAGGACTTGTATTTTAGCCAGAAGCAATAGTTTAAAGTTGAAACTTCTTAATGAAGAGTAGTTTTTGTTTTTTTACAATCACACAATTTTACAATTCACTTCATAAGATGTTACAGTTTTTTTAACTGCTTACACACATTTTCAAAACTTTGCCTTTTTTTTCAAAACTTTACACAAAAATCCAAGAATTACACACACAAAATGCTAAATGCCTCACATCTCTTGCAAAATGAAGCACTGCATTCAAAATATCACAAACACATCTCAAAAGCAAACATTTGCAAACACCTTTGCCGTAATATTAATTCCTGTTAGATTTTTATGTGTTACATAGAGAATTGTGTGTTGTGTTTAGAAAAAAGTATTTTATAAAACTGAAAACTGAGTCAAAGGCTGAGAATTAGTGTATGGTTTTGCAGATTTGGTGTGTGCTTCTACTATTTGAGTGTCAGCTTTCAGAAATTGTGTGACAAGTAAAGATTTTGTGTGTAAGCAGTAGGGATGGGTGATATCTTATCGTTTGCAATATACCAGTAAAAATTCTCCACACGATAAGAATTTGTCTTCCCGCGATAATAACGATAAAGTCTAGTTGTTGACAGATTCTGTGTGCGAATGTGTGGAGTGACGTGAAGGAAGGCGGACGTGAAATTGAGCAGCTCCTTCTACAATCTGGAACAGGTTTGGATAGGGCTGTCCAGTGTGACAAAAATCAGTCTGAGCCTTGAGTAAATGTACTACAGTAGCACATGTGCAACACAGTTTTACATGTGTATGTGTCGTTTACAAACCTGTTGTCCAACAAAGATATTTTAATTTATTGAAATGCTTTTTCTCCATATTAACTTCATAACATAGTCGAGTGTTTGAAATAACTTATTTTTGTGATCAGACATGGTTTCATATCACAGAATAAGGCAGAAATCATACTATTTTATAGCATTATATACCGTGATAAAGGCTATGTCGATTAGCATTGCATTATAAATATACTTTATCCTTATAAAACATACACAAGATTGCTTGAAGAACACAGATACCATATATTTTGTGCAATCGCATGTTTATTGTCTTCAGGTTTCCTCAGTTAAAATGTCTCTATCTGCATTTTATTCAGCTACAGCGATCACTGGATACTTGTTCCTGGAGCATTACTTCTACTATGCATATATGGAGTTTCTGCGCAAGGGCGCCCTCCAGCTTTCAGTATGAATTAAACAGTCATTACATTAAGTGTGTACTCAGTAATGCTCACAACATCCTATTTTGGGTAAAAATAGGAAAGATAATACTTTTCTCTAAAGAAACAGGATTCCCTAAATTATCGTCATTGATATCGTTATCGCAATAAATATCAGAAGTTATCGAGATATATTTTAAGCCTTTTTTAGTTGTGTCGATTACTTGTGGATTATTGTGATGTTTTATCTCATGAAGAAACAAACTCATCTACATGTTGGATGGCCTGAGCGTGAGTGAATTTTCATTTCTGAACTGGCTGAACTGTTCCTTTAATTAATCTTTTTATAGTTTACACAAAGAATCTGCTGAGAGGCTGATAAAGTAATCCTACAGCAAAAAATGGAAATTGAGAAATACAATGAAAAAACTGGTGAGGTTATACTCTATAAAAATAAAGTTTTTATTTTGCTTTTCTGAATAATAAAGATCTTTGCTTGCCAACATTTTTACTGACCACAAATATGATAAACTGAAAATGTTCAATAATTTTAGCAGCATATTTTTAGATGATTAAATATTGCATTTTCTTGACAAAAAGACTATAATGTAACTTCATGACTTCAACACTTTCACTGCAAATCATAGCATACAGTACAAAACAGATTTTGTTTATAATTTTCAACCCAAATCTATGTCCACCAGCTGCATAACCTTGGTCTAAATTAGCACAATTTAAGAACAATGTTCAATATATCACCAAAAAAACCACACACACGGAATAAACAAACATGTATGCGATCAGCTAATATAAGATGCACTGACAGTTGACATTTGGCTTAAAATGCTCTCACACTGGCACTGCATCATCAGGCCTTCCTGATATTATCGTAAGACATATTATTAAATTTTGCATAACACATTTGAATTTTTCTGCATTGTTTTATGAAATATAAAAAAATAACATACCTTTAAAAAAATAAAATACATTTCACTAGAATACAAAATAAAGATTCTGATTACAAATTATGTTTGCAGTGCTTTGATCGCATTTTTTGTGTCCAGAGGGAAAAAAACATTGTATATTATATATATAATGTTGTATATTAAATCTTATAGAAAGAAACTAAGTATTTAGGATTCCACTGAACAAATGAGAATAAGAAGCTGTAAACTAATATGACTGGACTTCTTCCAGTAATTCTTCTTTTATCATGTGTATCTGTATTACACACATTTACATTTAGTCACTTAGCAGACGCTTTTATCCAAAGCGACTTACAAATGAGGACAATAGAAGCAATCAAAACCAACAAAAGAGCAGTGATATGCAAGTGCTATAACAAGTCTCAGTTAGCTTAACGCAGTACACGTAGCAAGGTTTTTTAAAAATAATATAATAAATAAAAGGAAAACAGATAGAATAGAAAAAGAATAGAGCAAGCTAGTGTTAGAGGTATTTTTGCTTTTGTTAATTGTATAATAAATGAAAAGAAAACAGATAGAATACAAAAAGATTAGAAAGCAAGTGTTAGATTTTTTTTTTTTAAAGAAAACAAGCAGCAAATGAATAGAGTGCAAGTCTAAAAGGTACAAGTGTTTTGTTTTTTAAAGAATAGAATTAGAATAGAGAGTGCTAGAGTTAGAGGGTCAAATAAAGATGGAAGAGATGTGTTTTTAGCCGATTCTTGAAGATGGCTAAGGACTCAGCTGCTCGGACTGAGTTGGGCAGGTCATTCCACCAGGAGGGAACAGTTCATGTAAAAGTCCGTAAAAGTGATTTTGTGCTTCTTTGGGATGGCACAATAAAGCTTCTATAGGCCACATAAGTCTGAAAACCAGTGGTGGTTTTGTAGGCAAACATCAATGCCTTGAATTTTATGCGAGCAGCTATTGGTAGCCAGTGCAAATTGATGAACAGAGGTGTGACGTGCATTCTTTTTGGCTCATTAAAAATTAATATTGCTGCCGCGTTCTGGATTTATTGTAAAGGTTTGATAGAACTGGCTGGAAGACCTGCATACATAGCAGGTGCTAGTGTAGATGTTTGGGGCTCAATATCAGTAGAATGTGACTTTACCAGAAAAAGCCAATAGAATCATTCAGCTGATGTTTGTACAGCCTGTTATCCTCGTTAGTGTCCACTGACCTTCAAATGCATTTCCTATATCAATCATTCCGAGCCATACTGAGGGATTCGCCATGGAGACTAACCTCTACTCATGCAGCACTGAAGCACATAATTAACTGTGATCAGAGCCAGTGGCTTTAAAAATCGGAGATGTGTTGAGCAACATGGTTCTGATTCATTAAAAATCTAAGGATGACTGTAATCACTCCATTTACTGGGAGCAGCATTTGATCTTAAGAGTCTTAAGGGTTTTATATGTAATGTATGTGATTAAAATGGCATTAGTCAGTCATTGGGCAGTAATTATTTTATTAATTTGAGAAAGAATCACATTGATGAATTGTTAATCTAACACCAGCTGGACACACTGCATTTATCTGACAAAATACTATTGAGAAGTTGACATGCACTGCAGTTTGACGTTCTATAATGCTAAAACGACTTAAAAACAGCATTTTGTTCATTCTTTTAGATTTATTATTTTGTGTTTATGACCTCATACTAATTTTGAGAAACTTAAAAAAGTGAGAGATTCGAAGGAACATTTGTACTATTTATGAGTTGCACTATAAAATGTCATTTTTTTATTCTTTCCGAATTTTAAAGGCAACCAGTTACAGTAGCTAAAATATACACTTTCTTTATATTTTTCATATTTTATATTTATATTAATTTTATATGTATTTTAACATAACTGGCAAATTGCTTAAAATATGGTGGAATTACTTAAAATTATACATTAAAAATAAGCATGTAAGCATGTATGTTCCTTGAATACAAACCATGAGATCTGAGGCACTTACAAATGATTTTACCATTTTTTCATAGTACAATTACCTATTTCAATTTAATATCTAACGATACAAGCCCAACATACTTGTCTCGTATTGTAATGCATAACAAACACAAATGACAGGAGACAGAGAAAACACCAAGCCCAGTGCATATCTCTAATTTAATTATGAATTCACTGGGGACTCTGAAGCAGCCTCAGCTGTATCTCATCCCAATCACTCTGAACATGGGGCTAAATGACATGGATTGATTTTGAATGAACAGAGACAATTCAATTTACCTGAAGCAAAGCCAATAAAAGAGATGCAACGAAATCCTCGAATTTACAAGCATATGCATATAACAATATTAAGGCAGATGAATGACCTTGACGGTCCGTTCCTGGACAAGGCCTGCGAAATGCGAATAAATTATTCGAGAAAGAAGTGTTGCAGGGATTGAGCTCACTTAGCAGTTAATGTGAGGAACTGCGCTCTCTGCTGTTTTTGGAGGATAATACACTGTTCCTGATCATCTGTATGCCTACTGTCAATCTCTTTGTAATGGCTGGAGTGTCTTATTAGCCAAACATTTTATAGATATATATGTGATATACCAAATGAAACAAACGTTGATTATAAATTCCGCTGAACATGACTTAAAACTCACTAAGTTTACTGAGTTTATCGGCAAGAGATGCGGCGACATCTCGTGGCCGAGTGACAACATAAAATCACCTCAAATCGGTGTATTGCATTTAGCCTTTAAAATCACATTGAACAGAAAGAATGAAACTATTTTAAGGCGATAACAATCACATTTATTAACGTTGAAATGCCTAAATGTATAAATACGTATACACTTCAGTAATGCCACTCACCTGAAAAACAATTGGCGACGAATTGATGTTTCTCCCTGAGGACCATTTGATGATGTTTCGGAGAAAAAAAAAACATTCTTTGTTATTAGACTTCTTTAAACTCTCTCCATGAATGTCCATTAAAACATTAAATTTACAAGTTGGCAGTTGAGAAACGCTGTGATCGTGATTCAAATGCAAAAAGCCCGCCAAAGTCATAAGAGATCCACCAATCACCGCCTTCACATGGAAACTGGAACCGAAGCAAGCATTTTGTAGTGACCATTACAAAAATAACGACAATGGAAAAAAATAATAATATATAACAATGGTAATAATATAACTGTAGCTATAGATAATTACTAAACTTTTAATAAATTAACTTCTTGAAAGAGGGGTATAAACAATATCTTATTGCTGAGTTTATAATAACTATAGTTTGACTGTACAGTAACAATAAAAGATATTCTTTTAATTTGGGAGAAGAAGAAAAACAAACAAAAACAAAACTTTTCTTTACAAAATCATGGTTAGGCTTTCTCCCAAGGTATAAAAGTGTCAGCACACATATACAACCATATTTAATTTTGTGTTTTATAGTTTTAGAGGACAATTTTGTAGTTACTATGATTTTACTTCAAAAACATAGTTATGTTTACTGTATAGTAAAACCATGATTAATTGTGTCATTACCATGGGTTTACTACAAATGTTTGGGTAAAACCATGGTTAATTCTGTGGTTACTAGGTTTTTAAACATAGTTAAACCATGGTTACTATAGTAAAACCTTGGTTAATTTTCGTAAGGGATTCTTAAAGACAACAGATTTACTAGTTAAAATGACAGATAAGGATGGAACCACAACTTAAGTGGAGCCACAAAAGAATAAACTGACATATTAAGTAAATAGATCTAAGTCAGGGAAGCGGCAGGCCTATTTAATTTTTGACATAAAAATGATCTGTGAGGGATAGTACAATGCGTTCAGAAGATTGTACTGTTTTTTTTTAACAACATATCAATTGTTCAGCTGACGAAATATTTATGTAGACCAAAACTTCATAAAACGGTTTTGGAAAATGACATGTTATAGGACCTTGATACAGTGATTATACATTATAAAGACATTATAAAGGCAAGTCTAAACCACTCTATAGCCTCGTTTTCATCTGCATTAAATTCAGGCTGGCCAGATTAAGGTATCTTGTGATTAGTTCTATTTGCTGTGTTTTTCTCACCTGTTTGATTAACAATTTCAGTGTCCTTAAAGGGATAGTTCACCCAAAAATGAAAATAAAAAGTAAAAAATCATCATATGTGTTCTACTGAAGAAACAAAGTCACCTACATCTTGGATGCCCTGGGGGTAAGCAGATAAACATCAAATTTTTATTTTTGGGTGAACTATCCCTTTACAAGATCTGCATGCCATGTAATAACCAGAATCACCAACCAACAAAATCCCAAATTAATCCAACCATAATTGTCATCAAAATACCATACCCTGTTAGAAAATCCAATTTAAGATAGTAGCTGTGCTTTGAATGGTAGCTGGGTCACAGCATGTCACTAGGTGGTGCAGGCAGGTAGATTACCTTGAAATGGCAACAAACCAGCAACCAGGTCAGAGGTTATATGGCCCTAAGTGGTCCAGCAGGTTTTTGGAATACGATGGCGGGCCATTGAGCTAATGATCACCTTGCACTAGCTAATGAACAGCTTAGTTCAGCTAGCTCTATATTCAGAATGAATGTGGTTATACAGCTAAATCATTACGATTTTTTTTTGTTCTATTGCTTTGCTCTCTTTTATGAGGCTCTTTGCAATATAATGTCCACCTGGTGGCGCTGTCTCCTTTTTTCCCCTCCGTTCTTCCCCCACCAGGCAGCCTCTGCATTTCTATTCCTCTCTCTGCATGTGCTTCCTCTCCAGTGTATCGCACCTTATTCGCGCTTTCTTTAATTCCCAGCTACTGCGTCTAGACACAACCAGAGGTCAAAGGCTGAGTAAACACGATTGAAGAGCAGCCAGAAGGGACGAATGTTTTCATATTTCATATATGTAGTTTCTTTTTTAAGTTTTGCGATCAGTCCTCTTATTCTTTTGCCACAGTTCTTTTAATTTGAAAAAAGGGATATTAAATGAATATATGTATATTTGATACAAGCTGCATGATTATTGTACTGTAGGTTAAAAATGTTAAATTAAAACAATGCATATATATATATATATATATATATGATTAATCGCATCAAAAATAAGTTTTTATTTACATAATATATCTGTGTGTACTGTGTATTTATTATGTATAGCCTATATAAATACACACACAGAGTATATATTTTGAAAATATTTACATGTGTATTCACATGTATATGTTTATATTCATATAATTTATATTATATATAAATATATTTAATATATAAACGTAACATATTTCTCTTAAATATATACATGCATGGATGTGTATTTATATATACATAATAAATGTACACAGTACACACACACACATAGTATGTAAACAAAGACTTTTATTTTGGATGCGATTAATCGTTTGACAGCACTAATATATATATAGTGTGTGTGTGCATAGTTTTATAGTCATATATTTTTTATACATGGAATCAGTTATAATATTTTCAAACGTTTTGTCATCACCCCTTTATTTATTTTATTTAATAATAATATATTTATTTTATATGTAGCACTTCTATCATCTTATAGTTATATAATTTTTTATTTTTATAAATTGATTTTTTTTTAAGTTTTGTGATCACCCCAATACTTATTTTAATTATATATATACTGTATATATAATGTACACACACACACACACACACATACATATGTGGGCTAGTGAATAAGTGGATTTTAAATAAATATATTCCAATAATATTTGTATCTGATCATTAGGTTAAAAATTGTGTTGTATAAAAGAATGCAGAAAGCGCTTGGTTTGGTCCAGTGAAGTCACGCCTTGTACAGATAATTTGCTTTTATATTTATTTTATATGTAGCACTTCTATCATCTTATAGTTATATAATTTTTTATTTTTATAAATTGATTTTTTTTAAAGTTTTGTGATCACCCCAATACTTATTTTAATTATATATATACTGTATATATAATGTACACACACACACACACACATACATATGTGGGCTAGTGAATAAGTGGATTTTAAATAAATATATTCCAATAATATTTGTATCTGATCATTAGGTTAAAAATTGTGTTGTATAAAAGAATGCAGAAAGCGCTTGGTTTGGTCCAGTGAAGTCACGCCTTGTACAGATAATTTGCTTTTAACTGAAAATTTGCTCTCTGGAAATGTCACTCAAAACGGGTATGCCTTTTTCCCCGTGAAACACAAAAGGAGTTATTATCAAAATGTCAAAGTTGTTTTCCATACAATGGAAATGCATGGTGATCACTAGCTGTGAAGTTCAGCTCCAATTTTTCTTTGTTTATTTAAACAACAACAAAAACTCCAAGTAATATCCTTGCTTTAATATTTTGGAATACTTTTTATCCATTTTATGGTACAAATTCTTTTAGCTGGCAGGTAGCCTATAATGACTTTAAACCCAAAGTCTAAATGGGTCCATATAATTACTGAGTTAAACTCTTTTCAATATAAAATATAAATTGACCAGCTGAGTTAAGAGCAGCCTTAGGCAAAATACTTCAATGAAATAATGTTCATTACTGTTTTAAATATTCAAAAGTCATGCAATTTTTATTCATTACTTGTGTTACGATTGCCTCCGACCTCACAGCCATGAAAAGATTTTATATAGCAGCAAAAGTATTACCACCACCATCTGTCATTTATGTTAACTTTTATCCGACAGATACGTAAAGTGTACATTCAAAGGCATCATAGCTTTTGAGAGCAAATCATCATTCGCAGGGAGTTTGATTGACAGGCGATTTGACCAATCAGAACGCAGAATCTGCCATTTTGTCCGACAACAAACCACACAGGAGTGAGAAGAAAAAAAACCCACACAGGAGTGTTAATAGATTAACGTCGGTGGACTTAAACTTGAAAAATGGTGTGTATTGATGTATTTTCGGGTTGAAACAACATATCTTCTGATGTCCATTCATGTTTATTCCGTGCTATAAATAGCAGTAAAGATTAAGAGAAGATCGGTTCACGTGACGCTTGGACTGAAGCGCTACATCACGACACATGGAAGAGACACAAAACGGTATTTATTGTTTGAATTTCTTAAAAAATGTCAACATTTGGAAGCTGAAATTTAGTTTTATACCAAAAGTAACCTGCTGTCTTGTCTGTCGTCAGTGTTATCTTTACTCCGCAATGTATTTCTTACTGCGTGTAAACATGCGTGAGAGTGTCATGGCTAACTTAATGCCGAGTTCACACTGCACGATTTTCAAAGTTGTCGGGTCACCGTGGTTTTCACACTGCAGGACTATCTGAGGTAGCAGTCAGTCACTGCTGTGTTCACATTGCACGATGGATCGGCAACAGGAGGTTACACACTGCATGACTTTACAATAGGAAGAATCGCCGACAACTCTGTCTAGTCCGCAAACTACGTTTCACAACAAAAAACACACACGAGATGTGATAAGGAAATAACGCGAGAACCTGTGTGCGTCAGACCGGAGTTCTCCAGCAAGGCTGGAATTATTTAAAAAAATATATATACAGCCCGCAAATTGTCTGTGAGCTGATTTCCAGCTACAAGGAGAAAATGAAAAACAGATTATGCAGGAGGAAGATGGAGGGAACAGGGATTGGGTGTTCTGCAAAGAGAGTTGGAGGTAAATAATTTCGCAGTAACTGTTATGCTGATATTGTGGCTGGTGAAGCAAAAGTTTGTTTTTGTTTTTGTATAATATAATTTTTTCTATAT
>NW_015505561.1:1056328-1076376 GCF_001515645.1 Sinocyclocheilus grahami | reverse complement strand
CAAGCAAATGTTTGTGCTTGTTTCTGTATGATATAATTGTTCATATATCTATTAAATTACTGATATTCTGGTATATAACTCCTCAACGAACTTCCCTCTGCCCTGTATCTTGGTCTCTCATTGGCTGTAGGTTATCGCCGATGGAGTTTTCAGTCAGAAATCATTTCACACAGCGTGATTGTGAATCACCGATTCCCTCAGATCACGTCTTTGATAATTCACACTGCGTGATTGTCACTCGTGTGAACGAGCACCGATTTGCCTCCGATTCCGGGCATTTGTCGGCGATTTCGCAAAACCTGTCGGCGAGTGAAAAATCGGGCTAAAATCGCGCAGTGTAAACTCGGCATAAGGGGTCAGGTCTTTGTGAAGAGTGAATTAAATAGATACTTTAAAAGTCTTTCAAAGTCACATATCTGTTCTGAGAACATCCCAAGCTTTTACTCTAGTTTGTTTGTGATTATAAATGAAAATGTATTACATTATGTATTCCTTATATTGCACAGTCTACCGGACATATTAACAGAATGAGAGGCTCTAAAAGCATCTAAATTAGTATTTACCTAAAGTCCTGCTCTTAAAGTTTAGACAGCAGGCTGATGTTTGACTTCAGAGTCTGACATTTTCACAGTTCAGGAGTTAAACGGCCAGATCTTGTGAAGGTCTCTCAGATGGTAAATCAATAAGCGGATGCCAAACACTTTTTGGGTATTTGGTAATATCCCACAAACTGCAGTATATTACGCTGAGATCTCAGAACAACAATAGCTCTAGATGTTACAGAAGATGCCTCACAACATGAGATTTGGCTTATAGTTTATTAGACATCACAATGAACCATAAAACATAGATCAAGTTGCTAATGCATATAAAATAATCCCAGTCGGTAAAGAAATTAGATGCAAAAATTAACATTTTAAATAAAAAGAGTCACAATTCTCCCCTTTGGGCGGTCTATACAGTCAATGATTTCCTTTTGTCTCTGGCAAAACAAATCTGTCTGTAAAATGGCTCAAAACAAAGTAACAAAGGCACATCTGGCTTGACGATGACAGGGCAGCGCGCAAGCGAACACGTGGCAGATGACTTTGAAACGGTCTGTGATATGATTTGTGATAATGAAGTATAGACATATGGAAAATAAAGTGTGTTTGTTTTGCTGGAGAGTACATTTGATGAATGACAAGAGTTGTTCGGTAACCAAAGACTAATTTTAGAGGGCCTCTGTTTTGTTAAAGAGATCGTTCATTGGAAAATGGAAATCCTGCCTTCATTTATTCGCCCTTATGTTGTACTAAACATGCATGAATGATTTCTTCTGTTGTTTTGGACCGCAGCTGAAACATTCGAAATATCTGCTTTTTGTGTTTTACAGAAGAAAAATGGCAAGTTTGAACATCACAAGGGTGAGTAAAAGATGACAGAAATGTCATTTTTGGCTAAACAATCCATTTAACGTTCCACACTCCTTAGATTGTCTTTAAAAATTCAAAATGGCATTACAACTTTAATATTATTTAAAACTATACATAATGCATACCGTATGTAATGTATATAAGACAGAAACATTTGAAAAACATTCCAAAATACAGAAACTTAAATAAAACGTCATTTAGAAAAAATGAAATCACAGTTTAAAACACAAAAACCCTTATTTGGTGAGTGTATAACATACAGTGATTGTCTAATACTGCACCATTTTAGCGAATGACGGTTGCGTGAAGACGGCCCGTTTGCGCGTGAGAATAACATAAGCGAACCTCAAATCTCATGCAGCATGCAAACGCACATTCCCTTTATCAGAAACAGTGACGAGACCACAACTCAGCTAAACCGAGACGACAGGTGAAAGATTGTCGTGTCATGTCGAGAATAAAAATTTTGTGAGAATCAGTAATTTTCTGCAATGTCCAACAGGCCAGAAGATCAGGCGGCGAATGTGATCGATGGCTAATCAAGAACGAGGAGGGCTTGTTAATTCATCTAGGTGAACTGTACCGTCCATCCATCGATCGGTCTGTGTTTGTCATGGCACCTGAACACCTATTCATCCATTCGCCCATCTAAAGATCCTGCATTTTATGTGCTTTGTGAATGTGCAGGCTTCCGCTCCATGTGACCGTTAAAAAAGCAGTCCGTTCGTTCCATTTATCACTTCTGTAACCTGTTAGCGAGTCTTTAGTTCGTTGCATCACTATGGTTTTGATATGAGTTCTTTGGCACAATTACAACAATGTATTCAGACACTATGACATGAAGATCTATCGACAGCTAGTCACATATCTGTTCTGAGAACATCCCAAGCTTTTACTCTAGTTTGTTTGTGATTATAAATGAAAATGTATTACATTATGTATTCCTTATATTGCACAGTCTACCGGACATATTAACAGAATGAGAGGCTCTAAAAGCATCTAAATTAGTATTTACCTAAAGTCCTGCTCTTAAAGTTTAGACAGCAGGCTGATGTTTGACTTCAGAGTCTGACATTTTCACAGTTCAGGAGTTAAACGGCCAGATCTTGTGAAGGTCTCTCAGATGGTAAATCAATAAGCGGATGCCAAACACTTTTTGGGCATTTGGTAATATCCCACAAACTGCAGTATATTACGCTGAGATCTCAGAACAACAATAGCTCTAGATGATACAGAAGATGCATCACAACATGAGATTTGGCTTATAGTTTATTAGACATCACAATGAACCATAAAACATAGATCAACTTGCTAATGCATATAAAATAATCCCAGTCGGTAAAGAAATTAGATGCAAAAATTAACATTTTAAATAAAAAGAGTCACAATTCTCCCCTTTGGGCGGTCTATACAGTCAATGATTTCCTTTTGTCTCTGGCAAAACAAATCTGTCTGTAAAATGGCTCAAAACAAAGTAACAAAGGCACATCTGGCTTGACGATGACAGGGCAGCGCGCAAGCGAACACGTGGCAGATGACTTTGAAACGGTCTGTGATATGATTTGTGATAATGAAGTATAGACATATGGAAAATAAAGTGTGTTTGTTTTGCTGGAGAGTACATTTGATGAATGACAAGAGTTGTTCGGTAACCAAAGACTAATTTTAGAGGGCCTCTGTTTTGTTAAAGAGATCGTTCATTGGAAAATGGAAATCCTGCCTTCATTTATTCGCCCTTATGTTGTACTAAACATGCATGAATGATTTCTTCTGTTGTTTTGGACCGCAGCTGAAACATTCGAAATATCTGCTTTTTGTGTTTTACAGAAGAAAAATGGCAAGTTTGAACATCACAAGGGTGAGTAAAAGATGACAGAAATGTCATTTTTGGCTAAACAATCCATTTAACGTTCCACACTCCTTAGATTGTCTTTAAAAATTCAAAATGGCATTACAACTTTAATATTATTTAAAACTATACATAATGCATACCGTATGTAATGTATATAAGACAGAAACATTTGAAAAACATTCCAAAATACAGAAACTTAAATAAAACGTCATTTAGAAAAAATGAAATCACAGTTTAAAACACAAAAACCCTTATTTGATGAGTGTATAACATACAGTGATTGTCTAATACTGCACCATTTTAGCGAATGACGGTTGCGTGAAGACGGCCCGTTTTGCGAGTGAGAATAACATAAGCGAACCCCAAATCTCATGCAGCATGCAGACGTACATTCCCTTTATCAGAAACATTGACGAGACCACAACTCAGCTAAACCGAGACGACAGGTGAAAGATTGTCGTGTCATGTCGAGAATAAACGTTTTGCGAGAATCGCTAATTTTCTGCGATGTCCAACAGGCCAGAAGATCAGGCGGCGAATGTGATCGATGGCTAATCAAGAACGAGGAGGGCTTGTTAATTCATCTAGGTGAACTGTACCATCCATCCATCGATCGGTCTGTGTTTGTCATGGCACCTGAACACCTATTCATCCATTCGCCCATCTAAAGATCCTGCATTTTATGTGCTTTGTGAATGTGCAGGCTTCCGCTCCATGTGACCGTTAAAAAAGCAGTCCGTTCGTTCCATTTATCACTTCTGTAACCTGTTAGCGAGTCTTTAGTTCGTTGCATCACTATGGTTTTGATATGAGTTCTTTGGCACAATTACAACAATGTATTCAGACACTATGACATGAAGATCTATCGACAGCTTTAAGTGGATGTGCAAAGATTACATTCAAGAGTGAAAGACATGAACAGTGATGGAATTAGTTGCCATGCCATCCAAGAACCAGTGGAAAAAAAAGAAAAGAAAAAACACCATTTCATAAACTACTTCTGTTTCTCATCCGTTTCTTAAAGGAATAGCACATCCAAAAATAAACTCACTCTTATGTCTTTCAAAAGTCGTATGACTTTCTTTGTCTGCGGAACACAAAAGCACATGTTTATAGCTGCTCTCTTCCGTACGGTGAAAGTAAACGGTGACCAAAACCGGTAGGAATTTCAGCGAGTTCAGTCTGTCAATAATAAAGAATGAACATTCTTCAAAATATCTTCTTTTGTGTTCCACAAACAGCTTTTGAACAACATAAATGAGTTTTAAGTGAACTGTTCCTTTAAGGAGGAGATGTAAACTTTCTACAATTCTTGCAATCAAAACTGGCACTTCTTTTCAAGAAAAACTATAGGAATATGAGAGCAGTAATGATAAAGTTTGGCCAAACAGACTGAAGCGCTGTGGCCAAGAAGAAATCAGTGATACACAGTGCATTTGAATTTTATTACCACGCAGAATCAAAATCAGATTTTTCTGGCTTTCAATTTATGCCTGTTGACTTTGAAACTAATATACACATTAGCGGCCAAAAGTTTGGAGAAATTAAGATTTAAATTTTTTTTTTTTTTTTTTACAGAAATCTCTTATGTTCAGCATTTTATTTGATCAAAAATACAGTAAAAAGAGTAATATTGTGAAGTATTATTACAATTTAAGATAACAGTTTTTTGTTGTAATATATGTGACCCTGGAGCACAAAACCAGTCTTAAGTCGCCGGGGTATATTTGAAGCAATAGCCAAAAATACATTGTATGGGTCAAAATTATTGATTTTTCTTTTATGCCAAAAATCATTACGACATTAAGTAAAGATAATGTTCCATGAAGATATTTAGTAAATTTCCTACTGTAAATATATCAAAACTTAAGTTTTGATATATTTACAGTAGGAAATTTACTAAATATCTTCATGGAACATTATCTTTACTTAATGTCGTAATGATTTTTGGCATAAAAGAAAAATCAATAATTTTGACCCATACAATGTATCTTTGGCTATTGCTTCAAATATACCCCGGCGACTTAAGACTGGTTTTGTGCTCCAGGGTCACATATATTAAAATGTAATTTATTCCTGTGATGCAAGGCTGAATTTTCAGCATCATTACTCCAGGCTTCAGTGTCACATGATTCTCCAGAAATCATTCCAATATGCTGATTTGCTGTTCAGTTATATGCACAATTATTAATAACGGTTCTTCTTCTTCTTATTATCAATGTTAAACATTTTATTTGCTGCTTAATATTTTCTGTAAACTGTGATACATTTTCTTCAGGATTATCTTCAGGAATGAGAATGTCCCGCCCACAATACAATCAGCCTTGACTAGTAACAGCAAGTAACAATTCATGTGATGTAACTAAAGCCAATTGACTACTTTAAAATGGACTGGATCTTTTGTGTTTTTGACCTTCTGAAATTAAGTCAATACAGAAGAAAACTGTGCTCGACGAGAGATTTCACGAGGACTTTAACATTAATGTTTAGCATCCGAAGGCAGAAAATGAAACTCTTTTCTGTCACCTTCAACATCTCTATATGCATATTGTGCTTCTTATAGCCAGAAAATAGGGGAGCGAGGAAAGGCTGCGACAGGTGCCCACTGTTTTTAGGAAAGCAACCAATCATGCCATGCAGATTATACAGTAACAAAATCCACACGTATCAATAAGGAAAACAACAGCATACGACTTTAGTAATACCCGTTAAAAGAAAGTTTCAGAAAGTGTACACTTTTCCATTTTGCACCCCACTGGTATATTTTTGGATTTCTTTGCATTTTCCTTTTTTTGTTTTGTTTTATAGATTTTTTTTAACGCATGTTAGACTGACTATATATATATAATTTCCTTATATTATTTACAGAACTTATTTGGTACTTTTCAAAAACAAATGAACACGCCAAACAACCAAAGAAACAAAAATAAGAAAATAATGCATACATCTGTTTTTAGGTGATATAATTGATCAAAATGACATCAGATATAAAATATAAAAATACAATTTTGCTGTATGTAAAATACATTGCATATACCACAAGACTTTTTCGTTAACGCACGAAACCGACGAAAGCTAAAGCTTAAAAGAGCACTACACCGAGATCGCTAAATAAAAAATACAGATCATAAAACATAAGCAACGGTTGACAGTATATGCAGTGTATTTTAAAATACTGAAAGCAATTTTTATATTTAGACCTTTCAGGAAAATTAAACGTTTTCTGAATGTGTTCGCTGTGCATGTTTTTCCACGTAACCAGGATTAAAATAAATGTAACATGGTAGCCCAAAAAGTGAATAATGACCAATTCTCATGGTTTTGTTTTACCGTTAATTGCTAATCAAAGTGTGCTTGATTAAAGTACTAAGAACTTCTTGTCATACATTATCAAATGTCCAAAATCCGATCTGGTCCAAAAGATGTAATCCACAAAACCATGAGAATAGGTTAAAAGGTCAATTAGCCACGTGTAAAAGAAATGTCACCAGCCTGTCACCAGACTATAGCCGGCTGTGCTGTAACGGGCGTCCGCAGCTGGGCAGGACGGTGGCAGTGCAAATCGCAGGCACAGCCTACGTCTTTAGACCAACATGGGCTTGGACACGAAACTTTCGTCACGGGCTACGCTAGTATAGTTAGCTTCGACGTCACTCTGGTCAGCTGGTTCGTACGGTGGAAGGGTCTCGTCGGTTGTGTCGTCCTTTTCGGGAGGGTGTCCTGAGCCGTCCCAGACCGTGGGGGTGCCGCCGTTAGCCGGAGGGCCGGTGTTGTCATCATCTAGATCCTGAAGCACACACACAAATCAAAGCATAATTTAAGCTCAATTAAATTCAAAGACGTGTAAATGTAAAAAGTTTAAGAAAACATTTCAGTATGAATTACTCATAAATATGTATTTCTATATCTTCATTCGTAAATAAACATTTAAATAAATAAATGTGTATATAATATGAAACATTATAACACATAATGTGTTGTATATTATTATTATTATTAATAATATATAACATTATACTGTATATACACTATTATTATTATTAAAATAAATATTGGTATAGAAAGTATGCATAATAATTCATATTTATAAATAAAAGAACATTTTTAAATATTAAAATTTAAGCTCAATTAAATTCAAAGACGTGTAAATGTAAAAAGTTTAAGAAAAAATTTCAGTATGAATTACTCGTAAATATGTGCGCATATGTATTTCTATATCTTCATTCGTAAATAAACATTTAAATAAATAAATGTGTATATAATATGAAACATTATAACACATAATGTGTTGTATATTATTATTATTATTAATAATATATAACATTATACTGTATATACACTATTATTATTATTAAAATAAATATTGGTATAGAAAGTATGCATAATAATTCATATTTATAAATAAAAGAACATTTTTAAATATTAAAAATGTTACACGATTCATATATATATATATATAAGTAGTGAATATATATTGTTATTAATATTATAACATTATTATAAATAAATACATTTCGCATGAGTTTTATACATAATTCATATTTATAAATAAATATAAAAAATTATATATTAGTAATACTGAGATAAAAATATATTTCATAATAATAATAATAATAATAAATCGTTTTTGATTTTTTTTTTAATATAAATAAATAATGTTGCATTAGTTGGAATCTGTAAAGTATGATACATAATTCATATTTATTAAAACATAATACAATATATTTGAATATTATATTATAACATTCATGCAATAATATTAGACGTAATATTATACGTAATTCATACATAAACATAAAATATAATATTAAACAAGATTCATATTTATAAATAAACAATGTTGCATTAGTTCAAATCTGTAGAGTGTGAAGTTATTTAAATGCACAATCCTTAGAAAATAAGGATAATGAATGAACAAATTAAAACCAATGAATCGCATTCCTCGTAAAATGATTTCAGACAGCTCCTCTGATCATAACCGCAGTGATGAAGTTTTGTCACGGCACACACGTCCGGTTCAGACACATGTAAAAAGCTGCACGTGCACTCATTCACAATTCATTACAATCACTGAGGTGCTACTAATGCTAATTTAATAGTTCCTCAATCGGTCATTAAACATCAGTGTAATAGCTGGAGAACAGAAGCGCACATTCTTATTTATTAGAGTTAATTGATACCGAATGAAGATTCAGCAGATAAAACGGTTTGATAGAACACTTCACCTCCTGACTCATAGTGAGCCCAAATTTAATTTAAAAGTGCTAATATGGTGTGATGGTTATCTCGTGTGTGTGTGTGTGTGTGTGTGTGTGTGTGTATTGCTGTCTGAGTGATGAAGCAAAAGTTGGTTTCTAATTATGTGAGGCGAATGTTCTTTTTTATTTCTCAGTTATAAGGTGATGCAAGTTTCAGCCCCGGTCATTTAACCATTTTATAAAGGTCTGGCCAAAGAAAGGACTTTATTTTTCTTAGCGATGGTCTTACAAAGAAGGTCATTTCAATTTCACAGATTTAATACCAGTTATTCCAGCAAATTTCCTTCAGATGGGCTATCAGGGATGTGCGCCGTTCAGAATGGAAATGATTTACCGGTACAATTCTTCATCATCTTCATCATCATTCTTGTGAGGGAATTTTTCATTTTTTGATAATACATTTCATTTTTCAGTATCAATTACTCAAATGTGTGATTATATAGAATTTCTAAATACAGTTTGTAGATTTATATGCAATAAAACAATATTAATATGACACTATTCAAATAAAAACATTTTAAATTAATTTGATCATTTATATTTATAAAGAGTATATTATATTATAATGTAATATTATACTTAATATTTATAAATAAAACAATAATACAACATTTTAATATTAAATATACCTCATAATTCTTATTTATAAATAAATAAAATTATAAATAAATGATAAAATAAAAATATTATACGCAATTCATATTTATGAATATATAAAAACAATAAAATTATACAAAAAACATTAAAAAATAAATTATAAAATAAAAATATTATACAATTCATATTTATGAATATATAAAAACAATAAAATTATACAAAAAACATTAAAAAATAAATTATAAAATAAAAATATTATACAATTCATATTTATGAATATATAAAAACAATAAAATTATACAAAAAACATTAAAAAATAAATTATAAAATAAAAATATTATACAATTCATATTTATGAATATATAAAAACAATAAAATTATACAAAAAACATTAAAAAATAAATTATAAAATAAAAATATTATACAATTCATATTTATGAATATATAAAAACAATAAAATTATACAAAAACCAATAAAAAAATAATTATAAAATAAAAATATTATACACAATTCATATTTATGAATATATAAAAACAATAAAATTATACAACAACCAATAAAAAATTTATTATAAAATAAAAATATTATACACAATTCATATTTATGAATGTATAAAAACAATAAAACATTTTAATAATATTAAATATGACTATTTATAAATAACTAAATAATTCATTAAATACATAAATGTAACAATATTAAAACATTTATATAATACATAATTCATATGATAAATAATATGGAACTTTTATTGTGTGGACCATGTTAGAAAAACACTATTTCCAGTACAGTATAGAAAAATAAGTCTGTATATATGTAAATGTATGTCTGTATAAATATATTACTGATATGATATCAGGAAAACAATAATCATGATTAATGTCATGAATGATGCACACAAGCACACAATTATTCCTCTTTTGTGTGCCTGTGTGTAATTTTATTGAAATGAAATCAAATAAAAATCACTAAATTCTTCCTGTCATCCCAGCTCAACTTCCTTTTGGGGTGTGGCCAACTCGATTTAAAATCACTAATTAAACGGGCACTTATTGAAAGCCCAAACCGAGTCCCCTGGGGATTTGATCACAAAGGTACGTGTCTCAGTCTGGCCTTCATACACAGAGCCGCTGTAGTAATTGGCTTTACGGTTATCATAGTTGATGAAATAACCAGCTCATCATATTAATCCACATAAAAGACCCTTTGGCAGTGTTAGCACATGCCACACATCGCTATGAGTCACTAGCTTTCGCCATTGGCATACGAATATAAACCGCCTGCTGCAAGATGGGGGTCTTTAGTACCTACTGTGATACAAGTACACTGGTGTATATAAATGTGACCCTGGAGCACAAAAGCAGTCTTAAGTCGCTGGGGTATATTTGAAGCAATAGCCAAAAATACATTGTATAGGTCAAAATTATAAATTTTTCTTTTATGTCAAAAATCATTAGGATATTAAGTAAAGATCATGCTCCATGAAGATATTTTGTAAATTTCCTACCGTAAATATATTAAAACTTAATTTTTGATTAGTAATATGCATTGCTAAGAACTTCATTTGGACAACTTTAAAGGCGATTCTCTCAATATTTAGATTTAGACAACAAATAGTTGCATCTCGGCCAAATATTGTCCTATCCTAACAAACCATACATCAATTGGAATGCTTATTTATTCAGCTTTCAGATGGTTTATAAATCTCAAATTTGAAAAATGGACCCTTATGACATATCACAAAATGTAACTTCACCTGTTAACTGTCAGCATCCCGATTGGTGCTATTTTATTAAATGCCTTTTTTCCATATCACATATTTTAGTAATCACCCTAAATTAGATTTCATCCAAAATCTTAAACACTCAAAATTCATACTGTGAAAACTGTTTTGAAATCGGACATTGGTACTTTAAATCCTTTTAGCGATGGGCCCGGTGGGCTTTGTTAAGTGTCAAATAACTAAATTTACTGCATTTTATCATTAGAACTTTCTCTAATCTTGACAAAACATGTCACTGGAAAGGTCTGAGTCTCAAGATTCCATATTTGGTGACTATTTTGTCATAGACGTAAGTTCTTGACAAAATATTTATACATTTGTGACAGGAAAATGCATCAATAAAAATTAAATGGAGTTTGGGTGTCACCCGGTGACTATTTCTATTATAGCGCTTTAAATTTCACAGGAACCCTAATTTTTTAATGACAACTTCAAATTTGGATCATAACTTACTCAGGCATATAGCTTTGATTTTATAGCACTTTTAGATTCCAAAATATCTTGTATAACTTTTTACACTTTCATTTTTTAAAAATGCTTTCACTTCAATGAGCAATAATCTGCCGATTTTCTTCTTTAAACAACCTTAGGTCTGTTCATGAATTAAGGGTAGTTCATTATGTTCAAAAGGGACTGGATTCAGGAACAGGATTCACAGCTCTTCAAAGTAATGTATACTCAGCATTGCACATCAATGTTTGGGAAGGGGGATCTTACCGTAACAGGCTCTGCAGAGTTGGTTTCGTAATAACTGGTCTCGTAGTTGCTGAGCGGCTGAGTTTCCGTGATGGTTGTGGTCTTGTCCTGTGGTTTATTCAGCTGTGAGAAACCAACACATGAGATGATGAGTTCAGCATGCACACTTTAGGAGTTGGTTGTGGATCAGAGGAATATTTCTTGTCTTTAAGGGATTTTTTTTTGTCATTTGTGATGCGATCTGGGAAAACCCAACATTTGCAAGCGAGCGCAGCGCAACTGTTCGCACACCTGTCCATATAACAGACTGTCATCGGACTCCTCCTCTTTAGTAACTTCATCATCTGATCCTTCATCTCTGGATGGGAAATAGTCCATAATAACATCATTTAGGGCACTGCCATCACCAAGATTGAGCAAGATCGTTTAAGTGAGCAGCTACTTCAGACTGCGTTGTTTTCTTGCGCTCCGATATCTCACGATATAAAAAATAAATAAATAAAAAACATTGCGTGCCGTAGTTTACACAGGACTGGCGGGAAATGTGCATTGATACACCTTTGTTATATAAGAAGAGTTAATTTGCAAAAACCGATAAACGCCACTTTACTTTCAATTAACTTTAATTTTGTAAATGACCTGTATTTGTTTAAGTTATTATTACTTAATCAAAACAACCCAACTGCAGTTTGATTTATATTACTTAATAATAATAATTTTCAGAGATGATAGACAAAATGTTATAGAATAATAATTTAATAAACCAAAAAATTGACATTCAACCTATTTTCCAAATTTCCTGAAAACGTCCCAGCACGACATCCGACGGGTTTTCCCAGATCGCATCACATTTACTCATCCTTAAGTCATTCCAAAGACTTTTTATCTTCTGCTGAGCACAAAAGAACATTCATTAAAAAATAACATTCATTGTTTGGGCAAAAAACTCTAAAATATCTTATGTATTCCACAGATGAAAGTTTTGACGGAACATGACAGAAGGTTGAGTAAATGACAGAAATATCAATTGTTTGAAATTTCAGAAGTTGGAATCTTGTTCAACTACCAACTTTTAAAAATAAACTAAGTCTTTTCTGCTCACCAAGGCTGCATTTATTTGATTAAAAATACAGTAAAACAGTAATATTATTATATTTTAAAATAACTATTTTCTGTTTTAATATATTATAAAATAGAATTTATTTCTGTGATGCAAAGCTGAATTTTCAGCTTCATTCCTCCAGTCTTCACCGTCACATGATCTTTCAGAAATCATTCTAATATCCTGATTTGCTGCTCAAGAAACATTTCTTATTATTATTATCAGTGACAAAAACAGTTGTGCAGCTTAATATTTGTGTAAACAGAATTTTTGATGAATAGAACATTCAAAAGAATGATTATTGGAAACATTACAAATGTCTTAACTCTCACATTTAATCAATTTAATGCATCCTTGCTGAATAAAAGTAGTAATTAAAAAAAATTATACAATTTTAACCCAAGTTTTTGGGATAGTCGTGTATGACCATTTAAAGATAAAAAAAAAAAAGCTAATCAAAAAGTTTTTAACTTAAGGCAGTATTTAGAGTGAAATACCCTCTTACTGCTGCTGCTATTTTCAGCAAACATGAAGAGAGATCTCATAATCACATATTTTAGGGGTGCTGACAGCTGAATTAATCACAGATTTTTAGGGCAGCGGAGATGAAAGATGCCTATGATGCACACGTTCATTTGCCTGTGCGTGCGCACACAAACATGTACACACACACAAATTTAGCTCCACCCACACGTTCTACATTAAGCTTCAATCAATACACATTACCCCCATGTTAACCCTTTCTTTCTTGTCTGTGGCCCGAGGGCAGCATTAGGAATTCTCATTCCCTTCGCTCCGCTTGTACTTCACAATACAAATCTGTTTCAAATGCAGTCCAGTACCAACCGAGAGAACAGGAAATAATCATTAGCCAGAGAAAAATGCAATTATCCTATTCTGAGCAATACGAATTTCCTCCCCATCCCAGAACTAAGCTTGTTCTTCAAAAGGTTTGAATTCAAAGATCTATTTTATGGTGGCTTATGCATATGCTTATCCTTTCACCAGCTCTGCTTTAATTGCGGCGTGTAGCCTGGAGAATTGTAAGTCATCTCAACATTGTATAATGAAGAAAGCTCAATACGTCCGAGTTGAAAGAGAATGTCAGATGTGAGCGCTGAGAGGTGACTGATGGAGAAAAGTCCGCTCACCATTTCTGTCGAGCTGCCAGACTTCATCGGAGGAGGCGGCTTGTGTTTGGGGGGGCCTCTGGAAAGGAGATACAACGAGATGTTTAGCTATAACCGTGTTGCGCATGCATGCTATACCGTGAACGCACCAATTTAGATGCATTGAGAACGAAAGGCACAAAAATAGCTTGGATGTTCTAGCCAGGAGAGAAAGAGAGAGCAGAAAATGGATGTTTGACATGAATGTGTGATTGTGTTTGTGGGTGCGCGTTCACACTCACTCTCCGTTCTGCATGCTCTGGCGGCGTTTGTGGTACAAGGCCACACCAGCGCCGATCAAACACAAGATGATTATGGCGGCAATGATGCCCCCGACAACTGGCCCCGCGTTGCTGGTTGGTGCTGGTAAAGGTTGATCTGAAACAAGCAAGAGACACGTACAATCATATTTGTGGGTTTTTTGTTCTCTGAAAGTACAAACCATTTATGTGACCAGATATATGAGAATGACGACTTTACCACCAATGTTTCTTTATTTAATCTATCTATCAATCTATCTATCTATCTTAATTTGAATTGTGATAGCAAACATGATGAAGAATTCATTTAAATTTCAATGCAAGGAAGAATTAAAAATAAACTACAATTTGAACTACAAAACCAAAGTTTGTCAAGAAGACAAACTATGAAAATTAGCGTGACAAACCCTGTATGAAAGTTTTATTGGCCTTGAGAACGACAGATTGATATAGACAGATATAGATAGAATGACAGATGGTAGATAGAATGATAGATTGATACAACAATAGACAAACATGGATGGATGGATGGACAAACAGACAAGCTGTAGAATGAACAAACAATAGGCAGATAGATAGATAGATAGATAGATAGTAGGGCTGCACAATTAATCGAATTTCTAATCGCGATTACAAGTATGGATGCCACAATTACGTAATCGTTCAAAGCGGCAATTAATCGTTCAAAGTCCACTTATGTTATTCTGCGTGCTTAAGATGCGTTTTTTCTTTCTACATGTTATCTTAAGGGGTTTTCCCATTATTTTAATTTTAGTATAACATTAGAATACCATTAATATTTTTACTTTTTTATAATTTAAAGAAGAAACCAATCCGATGTATAGTTGACATTTGAGGCTTAATACTATAGAAAAGCACTAAAGGTTTTCCAGTTAGAGTGTTTTCAGCTTGTTTATTTTCATATAAAAATACGGCATGCAGTTGCATCAAACAATGGTATAAACATCATTGAATGTAAATTGTGATAATCGTAATTAATAATCGCAATTACAATTTCAAGGGGAATAATCGACAATTATGATTTTTGTCATAATCGTGCAGCCCTAATAGATAGATAGATTGATATGTTTATCTCATTTGGTTATATTTATTTCAGACCCTCACAGAACAGTTCTCACCCCCAATGTTTATTTAGCTAATTAAAATTTTCACCAATAAGACTCTAGTTCTCTCAGCCTCATTTAACATTTTACTATGTTTAAACATGCAGATTTTCTCCCATAAAAATCAGCACAGAAAATACAAATAACATGTGCATATTCTATCTGCGCCTGGACATAGCCGACTGTTTACAGTGATTACATGTATAAAGAAGTTGAGCGGGTCACACAGATGCTGGTCAGCATCACACGGATCATTTCAGTAGCACGGTTCGATCCGCTTTTGGAGCATTTGGTTTCCCAAACAGCTGTTAACTACATAAAACAGGCTGTGTGTCTATGACGAAGGATTACTGTAATAGGTTTATGTTGTTTGACATGCAGAGGCAGCGGATTTGAACATTTCTGAAATAAATACATATAAAATCAAGCGTTCTTGCTCTTATCGCTCACCAATGGTGGCAAACGTGCTCCCATGATTCATACACGGGCATTTCCATAGGTTCACTGAACGCCAATCAGGATTTTAGACCCAATCTCTCTATATAAAAATATAAAATCTGAATTCTGAGGAGAATCAGATAAAAGCAGGGGTGTGCTGAATTGCAATGCACTGTAGATTGCAATTCTACTGTTTGCTACTACAGTGCAAATTCAGGAACTGAATTTGAATTATGTTAGCAAGCATAATGAAGAATCGCATTCAAATTTGAATATAAGGAAGTACAATAAAAATGAATTCAAATTCAAAGTAAATTATAAAACGATTTATTATCTAGAAAAGCAAAGTTTGTCAAGACAAACTATAAATATTAACACTTAAATCTTTATCTTAAATCTTATTTGAAAGTTTTATAGGCCTTGAGGATGAAAGATTCCGTGCTGGCTTGTGCTGGTAAAGGTTGATTTGAAACAATAAGCAAGAGACACTAAAAATAATCATTGTGGGGTTTTTGTTCTCTAAATGTACAAACCTCTTGAGTGACCAGACATATGAGAATGAACTTTGATTTACACTGCAAAACCTAATAAGTTTTCCCCATTTGTTCATATTTATTTAAGACATAGTCAGGCCCACACAGAGAACTTCACAGAACTGGCCCATCATGATAGATCAATAGACAGAAAGAACGATAGATAGACAGACAGACAGACAGACAGACCATCTTCTGTGGAAGGGTGGAAGAACACCTCACTTCTAAGAATGCATTACCTGTGTTGAACTGTCATTCCTTTCATTCCAATTCAACTTCCTGTGGAATGTGGCCATTTCAATTAAAATTCCAACTGATGAGTTGAAATTCTGAATTTTGCACAACTCTGGTATGTATGTCAGATGACCACATGCCAGATACCAGCTGCACTTCGTTTAAAACCACATTTGAAAGTGGCCCAAATTGGGTGTGGAAAGAGATATTTATCAGGTTTTTTTTGTTTTGTTTTCTGTTCCAACACCATAGCGATGTCCACCATTAGCGGACCAGTAAACCCCTTTGAGAACTACTACACCACCACTCCTTATCTTTCCCTTTGCAGTTAGACATTTAAAGCTGGAGTGATAAGGTTCTTTGTAGTGCGGCTCAGTTTGATGAGGTATTCACAGGCAAAGCTTGCCAATACTTGCTGCTGGGGTGGGTATGCTAAAATTAGTAAGTCCCACTGCTCTCAGAGCGACTGATGAGACAGAAGGGGAGAGAGAGAGGGGATAGAGACGGAGAAAGATAGACGAGGGGGACTGCCATCACCAAACCTTTTTATTAAAACCGTGTCCATTGTCGTGCCAATAAAACGCTCTTGAAATGAGGTATGATGATTGGGAGTGATAGGAAAGGACAGGAATATTGAGTGTGTTTGGATGGAAATGACAGTGCAGTACTGCTGCTGTCCACCAAGTCTGACATTTCTAATGCACGTCTGATCTGCAAAGTCACAATGGTGATCTTTCTGTGAATTTCAGCTTATTTCGGAGGGATCAGATTAACTCTGTTTCCAGTGCTTGTAAAGAAACAGATGTGCTCATCGCATACACGCCTGCACGCACACACTTCAGCATGTAGTCACACATACATTTCTAATATAAAACAGATTCTTGATGAAACCGGGCAGTGAGCCACAGTAACGCATGAAAGCTCTCACACAGAGAACTTGAAAGGGGAGCGAAAACAATATTGGACACTCTTAAAAACACCAGTATTTCAACAGCAGGATCGAGCTAGAGAGATCAGACGAACAAACTAAAAAAAACAAACTCTTTATTTGATAAAAGCTGATAGCCACACAGCATGAGACCTTCAGCGATCGTTTTTGTTTAACAAGAGCATTTGTTATCAATGTTCGAGTGAGCGAGAGGGTGTGCATATATCTGTGGGATTTATTGCATAGATCAGGCCACCTAAAACAAATGAGTCTAAACAAAGAGCTGTCGTATATCGTGCAATCCTGAAAATATATTGCAATCAGCTGCACGCTGTTCCTCAAGTCGTCGGCTCACATCTTAGACTAGATCCTAATTTGTCTCGCATGCTTCCTCTATTGGTTAGTTCTTACATTTGCAGTGCATTTATTTGGCCTGGGTAAATTTAGGGTCTTAGCTTGTGCCTTGCCGCTTGTTTGTTTGTTGAATCTCTCAAGAAACGACTTACAATTAAATGAGAAACATCAAGGGCAGGAAGAGAAAATGAAAATCCTTCACATTTTATTAGAATGAAGACTTTAGGAAGACGAGACAAAAACAAATATAGACCAAAAAAATCTGGCGCAACTGCTAATTTTGAGTTTAGCTCATGCTGCTGTGTTTATTTCATTTCAGTAGTCCCTAAACAAACAACTTTCAATTTATTGTGAAATGTTTACATCCATATTGCGATTTTATGGTTTTGCTGTCCCACTTTTTCCTATGCGAGTAGAGTCTCTCAACAAACCATAAAATGCTGAACATGAAGAAGGAACTTCAGAAATCCCTGAGTATATCTTCTGTATTGCAATCTTGTTAAATTAATAAATAAATAAATGAAACAAGTAAAATGATAGAGACAACAAAAGACAGGCAGAACGAAAGATAGAACAACAGACAGATTCAGTGGGGCAAAAAAGTATTTAGTCAGCCACCAATTGTGCAAGTTCTCCCACTTAAAAAGATGAGAAAGGCCTGTAATTTTCATCATAGGTATACCTCAACTATGAGAGACAAAATGAGAAAAAAAAATCCAGAAAATCACATTGTAGGATTTTTAAAGAATTTATTTGCAAATTATGGTGGAAAATAAGTATTTGGTCAATAACAAAATTTCATCTCAATACTTTGTTATATACCCTTTGTTGGCAATGACAGAGGTCAAACGTTTTCTGTAAGTCTTCACAAGGTTTTCACACACTGTTGCTGGTATTTTGGCCCATTCCTCCATGCAGATCTCCTCTAGAGCAGTAATGTTTTGGGGCTGTCGCTGGGCAACACGGATTTTCAACTCCCTCCAAAGATTTTCTATGGGGTTGAGATCTGGAGACTGGCTAGGCCACTCCAGGACCTTGAAATGCTTCTTACGAAGCCACTCCTTCGTTGCCCGGGCGGTGTGTTTGGGATCATTGTCATGCTGAAAGTTTCATTGTCATGCTGAAAGTTTCCCAGCCACGTTTCATCTTCAATGCCCTTGCTGATGGAAGGAGGTTTTCACTCAAAATCTCACGATACATGGCCCCATTCATTCTTTCGTTTACACGGATCAGTCGTCCTGGTCCCTTTGCAGAAAAACAGCCCCAAAGCATGATATTTCCACCCCCATGCTTCACAGTAGGTATGGTGTTCTTTGGATGCAACTCAGCATTCTTTCTCCTCCAAACACGACAAGTTGAGTTTTTACCAAAAAGTTATATTTTGGTTTCATCTGACCATATGACATTCTCCCAATCCTCTTCTGGATCATCCAAATGCTCTCTAGAAAACTTCAGACGGACCTGGACATGTACTGGCTTAAGCAGGGGGACACATCTGGCACTGCAGGATTTGAGTCCCTGGCAGCGCAGTGTGTTACTGATGGTAGCCTTTGTTACTTTGGTCCCAGCTCTCTGCAGGTCATTCACTAGGTCCCCCCATGTGGTTCTGGGACAGTTCTTGTGATCATTTTGACCCCACAGGGTGAGATCTTGCGTGGAGCCCCAGATCAAGGGAGATTATCAGTGGTCTTGTATGTCTTCCATTTTCTAACAATTGATCCCACAGTTGATTTCTTCACACCAAGCTGCTAACCTATTGCAGATTCAGTCTTCCCAGCCTGGTGCAGGTCTACAATTTTGTTTCTGGTGTCCTTTGACAGCTCTTTGGTCTTGACCATGGTGGAGTTTGGAGTGTGACTGTTTGAGGTTGTGGACAGATGTCTTTTATACTGATAACGAGTTCAAACAGATGCCATTAATACAGGTAACCAGTGGAGGACAGAGGAGCCTCTTAAAGAAGAAGTTACAGGTCTGTGAGAGCCAGAAAGCTTGCTTGTTTGTAGGTGACCAAATACTTATTTTACCGAGGAATTTACCAATAAATTCTTTAAAAATCCTACAATGTGATTTTCTAGATTTTTTTTCTCTCATTTTGTCTCTCATAGTTGAGGTATACATATGATGAAAATTACAGGCCTCTCTCATCCTTTTAAGAGGGAGAACTTGCACAATTGGTGGCTGAATAAATACTTTTTTGCCCCACTGTATAAAACCGTTGAGGGTTGACTGTATAAAAACAGTTCGTGCTGCACTGTATTTGTTTTGTCCTATCGTATCTATCATATGTTGTTGCCTTATTAAAAA
>NW_015505561.1:1021270-1055147 GCF_001515645.1 Sinocyclocheilus grahami | reverse complement strand
TATATATACAGTGGGTAAAAAAAGTATTTAGTCAGCCACCAATTGTGCAAGTTCTCCCACTTAAAAAGATGAGAGAGGCCTGTAATTTTCATCATTGGTATACCTCAACTATGAGAGACAAAATGAGAAAATAAATTCCAGAAAATCACATTGTAGGATTTTTAAATAATTTATTTGCAAATTATGGTGGAAAATAAGTATTTGGTCAATAACAAAATTTCATCTCAATACTTTGTTATATACGCTTTGTTGGCAATGACAGAGGTCAAACTTTTTCTGTAAGTCTTCACAAGGTTTTCACACACTGTTGTTGGTATTTTGGCCCATTCCTCCATGCAGATCTCCTCTAGAGCAGTAATGTTTTGGGGCTGTCGCTGGGCAACACGGATTTTTAACTCCCTCCAAAGATTTTCTATGGGGTTGAGATCTGGAGACTGGCTAGGCCACTCCAGGACCTTGAAATGCTTCTTACGAAGCCACTCCTTCGTTTCCCGGGTGGTGTGTTTGGGATCATTGTCATGCTGAAAGACCCAGCCACGTTTCATCTTCAATGCCCTTGTTGATGGAAGGAGGTTTTCACTCAAAATCTCACGATATATGGCCCCATTCATTCTTTCGTTTACATGGATCAGTCGTCCTGGTCCCTTTGCAGAAAAACAGCCCCAAAGCATGATGTTTCCACCCCCATGCTTCACAGTAGGTATGGTGTTCTTTGGATGCAACTCAGCATCCTTTCTTCTCCAAACATGACAAGTTGAGTTTTTACCAAAAAGTTCTATTTTGGTTTCATCTGACCATATGACATTCTCCCAATCCTCTTCTGGATCATCCAAATGCTCTCTAGCAAACTTCAGACGGGCCTGGACATGTACTGGCTTAAGCAGGGGGACACGTCTGTCACTGCAGGATTTGAGTCCCTGGCGGTGCAGTGTGTTACTGATGGTAGCCTTTGTTACTTTGGTCCCAGCTCTCTGCAGGTCATTCACTAGGTCCCCCCGTGTGGTTCTGGGATTTTTTGCTCACAGTTCTTGTGATCATTTTGACCGCACGGGGTGAGATCTTGCGTGGAGCCCCATATCGAGGGAGATTATCAGTGGTCTTGTATGTCTTCCATTTTCTAATAATTGCTCCCACAGTTGATTTCTTCACACCAAGCTGTTTACCTATTGCAGATTCAGTCTTCCCATCCTGGTGCAGGTCTACAATTTTGTTTCTGGTGTCCTTTGACAGCTCTTTGGTCTTTGCCATGGTGGAGTTTTTGGAGTGTGACTGTTTGAGGTTGTGGACAGATGTCTTTTATACTGATAACAAGTTCAAACAGATGCCATTAATACAGGTAACGAGTGGAGGACAGAGCCTCTTAAAGAAGAAGTTACAGGTCTGTGAGAGCCAGAAATCTTGCTTGTTTGTAGGTGACCAAATACTTATTTTACCGAGGAATTTACCAATGAATTCTTTAAAAATCCTACAATGTGATTTTCTGGATTTTTTTTTCTCATTTTGCCTCTCATAGTTGAGGTATACCTATGATGAAAATTACAGGCCTCTCTCATCTTTTTAAGTGGGAGAACTTGCACAATTGGTGGCTGACTAAATACTTTTTTGCCCCACTGTAGATAGATAGATAGATAGATAGATAGATAGATAGATAGATAGAGCTGCTGTATTTACTTTGTCTTGTAATTAACAGGTGAACTGTGAGGGTGGGGGAGGAACTTCGGAAATCCTTGACTGAATAATCCCTATTACAATTTTACTAGAATGAAGAAAAAAAATAGACTGCCACCAGCAAATTACTGCTGAAAGCGCTGCTCCTGCTGATGCGCTCGCGTCGGTTTGAGAGGAACTTCTTAAGTCACTGAGTGCATCATCCATATTGCAATTTTATTAGAACGAAGTCTGAGGAAAACAAACTAGACCGTGACCAGCAATAAACCACAATTTCTCGTGAATCCATTATTAAGGAGGAATGTCAGCGAGGGAGAAGATGAATAAAGTGAGACAATGGAATGACAAAAAGAAAAAAGACAGGCAGACTTGGGCATTTTTTTTTTTAAAGTCTGTCGATTTCCAGGAACGCGATTAGACGTGCAGCACGAGAACGAACAACAACTCCACTTTGCACTGCATCGCTGGAACACACAATCAACTAAACTGTCATTTCTCTTCCTAATTTTCTCTTAACATCTCAAAAACTTTCAACACCTTCATGTTTCTGCTACACGGGCCTTTTCCTAGCGATGTCACCCAAGGCCGGCGATCCCTGCTTGTGTAGGAGGAAATTAAAACACGCACACAAGTGTAAGAGGTGGGTGGACGTTTTGGAGGGACTGACAAAAGACTCATTGTTGAAATAATAATAATTATCAGCAGCAGCTTGACTTCTGATTCATCCCATTATCGCCCATATTCTTTCAGCATTCCACCACTATACTTAGCCGCCAGACTTAGAAAGAGAGAGAGAATTAGAGAGAGAAAGAGGTTGTGCTGTGCTGCCCTTAAATGCTTTATAAAGATCATGATAATTGAGACGTGCAGTCTGAAATCTGTCCACATGCCGAAAAACAGCCCTGCTCAGTCCACTGCGGCCGCTTCTTAATGCCACAAAGAGGATTACATGTGTACACACACACACACAGTTTTTGCTAACCCTTGCTCCTATTTTGGTGACCTGCTAGATTTCTGCCTTTGCCTCACCTTCACTTTACACCAATCCAATTTGCATACTCATCTGTGATTTGTTCTCGCTCATATAGAGAATGTTTTGATTGGCTGTGGGGTTTCACTGACTGGATTTGCTTAACTATTACAAACTGGTGTATATAAACAAATGAAGAGTTAATTTGCAAAAACCGATAACTCCCTTTTTATTTTATTTTTTCAGAAATCACGTTTTTTTTAATTGCACATTCCAAGTAATATCAATCAAACTGCAGTTGGGTTGTTTTGATTAAGTAATAATAACTTAAACAAATACAGGTAATTTACAAAATTAAAGGTCATTGAAAGTATGTTTTTTTACATATAAAAAAATTTGTTTTATAGCAAAAGCAGATAACTCCAACGGTCTTTTTTTGGCAAAAGCCGACAACTCCACATTTCATGTTTTAGAGTTTTAAAAAACCACTGGTTTAATCTTTGTAATCTCCTCAGATGACAATGTAGATGCCTGATAAACGTTGTTGTTGTTGTGATCATAAACTGTATGGATGTGATTACACGCAATACACGGAGCTTTTCCCTCACCATTGTAACGCGCTTCTTTTGCAAGGTTCCGTGAAAACGTTTCAGCTTTTATTTTCCTTTTTCGCCCCCTGAAGAAGATATCACAGGTTCATCAAGTTCGTCAAAATTACCCTTCCTTGATCACTTTTTGTCAGCTTTGACGAAACTCCTCTCAGCTTGCACGTCTTTTCAAAGTGAAAGTAGCCTTGTCACCTGACCTGAATACAGCGCGCTGATTCGCTAAAATGGACTTATCGGCTTCTGTTCAAAAACAACAAGGGCGCTTGTCGGCTTCTGCAGTAAAATATGGGAAGCCAAACAACCCAAAAGTGGGATGAAACAGCGCGGTATTACAGTGTTACAGTGTCGGCTCAATGGACCGAGCTGTGCGACCGACTTGACAGCGCAGAGAGGACGTGTTTACTAGCGCCACCGAGCTGACAGTGTGGCGCTGATTAGTTACAACAGCGCAGCGCGAACATTACTCTCCGCAGAAGTTCGTGTTTTTTTCCTGCACATAACATAATGAAGAGTTATTACATTTCTTTTGCTTATTATCTTTCATATTACTACAGGTAACAGTAGTGTTAGCTACTTTGAAGCATGTATAGCCTATATTTAGTAGTCACGTTCACAGCAGAAACTTCCATTATCCTCCTAGAATTAGAGTTTCGTTCATCAAGGCCTATTTTAAGTACATTTTACATTTAAGGATATTTGTGTAACTGTAGCATATGATTATACTTGAAAAAAAAAAAAAAAAAGCGTAAAATGTACTGATACTTTTCTGTCAGGACATACATTTTCCCTTATGGAAATACGGAAATTAACTGTTGTAACTGATCAGCGCCGCGCTGTCGGCTCGGCGGCGCTAGTAAACACGTCCTCTCTGCGCTGTCTGAAGAAGATATCACAGGTTCATCAAGTTCGTCAAAATTACCCTTCCTTGATCACTTTTTGTCAGCTTTGACGAAACTCCTCTCAGCTTGCACGTCTTTTCAAAGTGAAAGTAGCCTTGTCACCTGACCTGAATACAGCGCGCTGATTCGCTAAAATGGACTTATCGGCTTCTGTTCAAAAACAACAAGGGCGCTTGTCGGCTTCTGCAGTAAAATATGGGAAGCCAAACAACCCAAAAGTGGGATGAAACAGCGCGGTATTACAGTGTTACAGTGTCGGCTCAATGGACCGAGCTGTGCGACCGACTTGACAGCGCAGAGAGGACGTGTTTACTAGCGCCACCGAGCTGACAGTGTGGCGCTGATTAGTTACAACAGCGCAGCGCGAACATTACTCTCCGCAGAAGTTCGTGTTTTTTTCCTGCACATAACATAATGAAGAGTTATTACATTTCTTTTGCTTATTATCTTTCATATTACTACAGGTAACAGTAGTGTTAGCTACTTTGAAGCATGTATAGCCTATATTTAGTAGTCACGTTCACAGCAGAAACTTCCATTATCCTCCTAGAATTAGAGTTTCGTTCATCAAGGCCTATTTTAAGTACATTTTACATTTAAGGATATTTGTGTAACTGTAGCATATGATTATACTTGAAAAAAAAAAAAAAAAGCGTAAAATGTACTGATACTTTTCTGTCAGGACATACATTTTCCCTTATGGAAATACGGAAATTAACTGTTGTAACTGATCAGCGCCGCGCTGTCGGCTCGGCGGCGCTAGTAAACACGTCCTCTCTGCGCTGTCGAGTCGGTCATGCAGCTCGGTCCATTGAGCCGTGCCGATGACAGGTCAGCGCGGCGCGGACACTGTAATACCGCGCTGTTTCATCCCACTTTTGGGTTGTTTGGCTTCCCATAGTAAAACGTGAACTCGTGATGCCTTGAAAGCGGCTTTTTTGACAAAACGTGTTTAGGGTTCAGATCGCGATATATGTGGAAAATAATGCACGGCAATCAGCTAATTTTTTTAAAAGTGCCGTTTATCGGCTTTTGCAAATGAACTCTTCAAATATAAACAAATAAGGTACAAACAAAGTGAAAGAAAATGCGCTACCATCCAAAATGTTTTTGAAAGAAGCTCTGTTCACCAAGGCTGCATTTATTTGATCAAAAATACAGTACAAATTCTAACACTTTACAATAAGGTCCTATTAGTTAATGCATTAACTAACGATGCACAGTACAATTGGGGCAGTATATTTATGAATCTTGTTAAAAATACAACTGATCATGTTACCTCAGGCTGAATGATATTAACAGATAGGATTTTGAATAATGTGTTAGTAAATACTGAAATTAGAACAAACTAAGATTAACAAATGCTTTAGATTTTTTTTTTTTCATTTTTAATTCATATTTTCAACTAATGTAGTTAACTAATGCTAACAAAAGGAAACTTATTGTAAAGTCTTACTGAAAAAACAAAACTATTGTAAAATATCACATTATATAGCAAGGTAATATCTGAGATATATTATCGTTTTTATTAATATTTATTCATGTTAAAGTTTTAGTCATTCTGTTGCATGTTTTTGCCATTTTTTTTAAAAATGTCTATAGTTTTCATTCATTTTTAGTTTTTGAAATGAAAACGAGAAACGTTGAAATAAATTAAGTTTGTCTTTATATTTTATTTCATTTAAAGTTTATTTAAATTGTTTAGGTTTTGTTTTAGTTTTCTAAAACTGTTATATACTAATTGAATGCTTAATATTTTTGTGGAATCTGTGATACTTGTTTACTTTTCAGGATTTTTTGATGAATAGAAAGTTCAAAAGAACAGCATTTATTTGAAATATTAATATTTTGTAACATTATAAATGTCTCTTTTGATCAATTTAATGCACCCGAGCTGAATACAAGTATTAATTCCTTTTTAAAAAATATTACCCACCCCAAACTTTTGACAGGTAGCTTAAGTGGCTAAACAGTTTTTTACTTTACTAAGTTTGTTACTTTAAAAAAAAAAAACCTCAGATTTCCATTCGAGCCTGTACATGAAATGACATACATCCTTTGGTAATAATTACTTATGTTGTTTGCAAACCTAATCCAATCCCTTACATGTCTAAAACATTTTCTTTCCCTCACTCTCTGACAGCAAGTCAGGGAACAGTCTCTTCTGAAGAGCAGCAAATTCTGCAAAAAGCGTTTGTTCAATTCGCTCCATATTTGATCCATCTGCCAGCCCTACTCAACGGATTAAAGGCACGTCTATCATGCGGCGTCTCTGCGAAACTCCCTCCGTCACTCTTTCTCTTCCTCACAATCGTAAGTGCATTTATTTCTCTTCAAATAAAACAGTAGGATTGATTCTTTTCCCATAATAGCCTGGATGAAGTGAACTAAGTAAATGGGTGGGGGGGGTCAGGTACAGGAGAGAACAATTCCAAGCTAAAGTAAGTTTGATACAGGCCAATCACTGTAAATTGCTGCCATTGAGTTGCCTGAATAAAAAGCATGTAGTAGAAGAACGGATTCAAACGTAGCTCGTTCAGAACCCATCGCAGCCAAAAATAATCTTTGTCTCACAAGGTCAGATCTGTTCGAGGATTTCGAAAGATCAGAACCATACAGTAGACTTTTATTGTTCTGCTCGGATGTCCTTGTGTAAGTCAGGGATTTTCAAACTGAGGTGAGCCCCTAATATCTAACATTCCACTAATATTGGGTAAAGACTTTGTTTAAATTATAATTTTCAGGTTTTAGCTTTAGTACAATGACATACTAAAGCCAACTATTTAGTTTCAAAAACAGTAAAAACATTATTTTTAATATGAATGAATCTGGTGCTCTTCAGTAATTTTTGACCAAGACAGTGTATGTTTTTTTTTTGTTTTTTTTCTTAATTTTTGATTTATTTGGTATGTTACAAAACTTGTTAAAGGCCTTGACACTTGATATGTAAACAAACATTATCATGGGGGAAAAAAATCCTGGACATGATTCAAAAAGGTTAAATGGGAACGAACGAAAGAACGAACTCTGCATTAGAAAGGAATGGGAAGCAAGTTGAAATGTTTGGCACTGTGCCGACTGTAAACTAAATCTTACTGAAAACTCATTTTTTCTGATTTCAACAACAAATTTGGAACATAACTTTAGATTTATGCTTTGATTTTCTCAGTTTTATAGTAAATATGATTTGGAATATATGTATTTCATAAAATGTACGGTTTTTTGTATTTTTGTGCAATTTCATAACTATAAACGTAAACTTTCACTTAAGCGATAATCTCTCATAAAAAGTGACCAAACTTAAGTCTGTGCTTCAAAGCATTGAAGATTTACAACGCGACAGTTTAAGCTGGAAATTAAATTTTCAAATTTATGCTCAAAAAGAGGTCAACAGGAAATAAATGGTTTATAACTACTGCATAAATATAATTTAGTACCATAACAGTTTTTTTAATTAAAATGTATTGAACAAATACATTAATTTAATTGAAAGAAAATTTAAAAAATGTTGATTGCCATGTGAGGACCACTAGAGGGTTAACAGTGATAGTAAATTTTATCTGTAGCAATTATTATTATTGAAATTTACTAGCAATTACAGAATGAATTTTTTTTAGTGTAGGTCTTTATACATGCAGAATATACTGCAGTCTTTGCTTTCCTTCCATGGGGATCATCATATTTGTGCATCTTTGGCATCAAAAAGTAAAACCCTCAGGTGTTGGTCACAGCGACTTGAATCATTCATTTTAAAGAGTTTTCAGACTGATTTAACATTATATTATACCTGGCTTTGTCTTTGCCTCCTGTGTGTATGTGTATGTTTGGGTCCGTCTCAGCTGTGGGACTCACTAGATACTGTCTTACCTCCCTGATGGAGTGGTTACCTGGATACTGCATGCATAAATAATTGAGCTTGAGACAAGTGAGTAAGAGTGTGTGTTTGGCTGCCCAGGCTCATGTGGAGTTACAAAACACATATGTGGCTGGAAGCAAAACTGTCCTGCTATGAATTAATAAAGCAAACCATCCTTGACTTGCACTAAGGTTTTTCTCTCGTATCTGATGCGCTCTCTGTAGGAGAAGCCAATGCTACTTCATGGCATTATTTAAAGGGTTAGTTCACCCAAAAATGAAAATTAGCCTGTGTTTTACTCATCCTCGAGGCATCCTAGGTGTATATGACTTTCTTCTTTCAGACGAATATGCGAATATACCATCAGGGAGGCAAATATATATATATATATATATATATATATATACCAATAACAGTAACATTTTATTAAATAAACTCATACTTCTCAGAGTAGGATTTTAAAATTGGCCTATTAAGCCTTTACAAGGAAGTTTTTTTTCCCTGAGTGCCTTATAGACTATAAGTGAGGATCCCTTATTCAAAGAGCAGAAATATGAATTCATTTTACACCTAAGCAGCATTCCTTGCATTGACTGAATATTTCAAAGTGATATGCTAAAGAACACCGTTAAAGGGGGAAAATATTTATTTTATGGCCAATAACTGACAGATGGCAAAATTCTAATTCTATACTATTTTGTTTAAATAAATAAATAACACTAATACTAAAAAGTTTAAAAAAAAAGTAAATACATTTTGGGACTTACATTAAATGGTGATTAGAACTAGAAATAATAATAGAAATCGAAACCTTTCAAAGGTTTGGGGTCATTATGTTTTTTTTCTTGTTTTCTAGTTAATACTTTTATTCATCAAGGGTGTTTTAAATTGATAAAAGTGACAATAATGACTTCTATTGTTACAAAAGATTTATACTTAAATACATAAATGCTGTTCTTTTTTACTTTTATTCATCAAAGAGTCCTGAAATAAGTACCACAGGTTCCAAAAAATATTAAGCAGCACAACCGTTTCTGACACTGATAATAAATCAGCATATTAGAATGATTTCTGAAGGATCATGTGACACTGAAGACTGGAGTAATGGCTGATGAAAATTCAGCTTTGCATTGCAGGAATAAATTACATTTTAAAATATATTCTGATAGAAAACAGTTATTTTAAATTGTAATAATTTCACAATAATACAGTTTTTACTGTATTTTTTAAATAAAAAAATGCAGCTTTGATGTGCGTATATGTGTGTATATTTGTGTATATATATATGTGTGTGTGTGTGTGTGTATATTTGTTTGAATATTTTTGTATCTGGAGTGTGTACACTCTTAAAAATAAAGGTGCTTCAAAAGGTTCTTCAAGCGATGCCATAGAAGAACCATTTTTGGTTCCACAAAGAACCATTCAGTCAAAGGTTCTTTAAAGAACCATCTCTTTCTTACCTTTTTATAATCTGAAGAACCTTCTTTCGCCACAAAGAACCATAGCTCAAGCTCAGTCACTGTGGCAACTTATGCTGGCAAACTAACCCGGTCCGGGGCAGGCTAACTGTCAGGCTAAGCTGAGCTCCTCTAACACTGACCAATAGAAACGCATTAATATTACCACTGACTCTCTCACATAAAATTATTTTACTTTATTATTAGTCCAAAAATAAAAGCATACAGAAAATGCAACTTAAATAATCAAATAAATAAAAATAGGCTGTGTATTTAATGTATTGTGCCCAAAATGTAATGACCTTTTTTTTTTGAAGATATATGAAAATATTTTAACACAGTTGCTGCTTGCATATTCAGTTGATCAGCAGTTTCTAGCCATGCAGCCTTTCTCTCGGGTTTTATGACAGCTGTACCTTTTATGGTTATTTTAATAACATTAAAACATTACAATCTAAAAATGCTCTTTAAAGCATTAAAAACACTAAATTAAAAGTTAAAACCACTGAATTAAAAATGAAAATAAATAATAGAAATTAGACTACATTTTAACTGATAAGAGACACATTTAATTAGTTTGAGATAGTAGGTCTGTATTAGCCAGCTTACAGTTACTACTATGATAAAAAATACACTTATATGTAGGATCTTTTATTCCTGAATTAATGATTGTTTTTGAACGAATCGGCAGTGAATGATTCAGTGACTCAACCATTCAGAATTGCAAGATATACACCAGCAATTCGGAGAAAAAAGAAATCAAGATTGTGAAAAAAAGTTGCAATTTTCTTTTCATTCTTTTTCATTTTATTCTGTGGCAGAAACAAAAAAAACTGAATTGTGAGATAAATTGGGAGATATAATCAAAGTCTGAAATCAAGATATAAACTCGCAATTGCTAGAAAAAAATATAAAAATCGCAATTACTATTTTTATTGTTTTAACCTGTGGCAGAAACAGACTTCCTTAAATTTGTCACCACCTACTGGCATAACAATTCAGGAGGAGTCACTGAAAAAATAAATTTTTATATACATTTTAACAAATAAAATTTAGTATACATTTTCATATTGTAAAAGGATGACAAAGATTAGATACTGTATAATATAACTTTTAGCTATATTGCACAGCTCAGCTCTCAACTTCTAAAACTCCCCTCTATGCCATGTCAAGTTTCTCTCTCTTTGCTGTCTTCCACCCTTCTCTCTCTCTCTCTCTATCTGCAGGAGAACAATCTGCTCTCTGTCAGTCTGTGTTTCACTCTCTTTCCCGATGAGTGTCAGTATCAACACAGCAGGTTCTCCCACCTCTCTCCTTTTCTCCCCATCACTCATTCTCTAACAGACACATATATCCGGCCTTCGCGCCACAATATCCTTGAAATCCCTCAATCATTCATTCCTCAACATATGCTGCCCTTTAATGTACATCACGCGCTGGATACGCTCTGTATATTTGATGATGTGTGATGGGTTATTCTGACCCTGCGCTCTCGTTGAATACCTCTCGAGTTGATTGTAGTGTATTATGTAGAACCCATCTCAATATCGGCACATTTTGAGCATCACTATGCTATTTTATTCTTAAGCACTGGAATTCAGAAGTCAAGAGCGTACCCAGGGTCAACAGTTTGTGTGAAATTACTGTTTTCTGTACTCTCAACTATTCATGAGGCACTCCGTTCCGCCCTTCTTATTGCATCTAGTTCTTCATTTGCACTTTTCTATGTAACGCTCATCTAATGCACCTCTTTCTAATGTAGAGTGTTGTTTTTTTTAATCTATATGGCTACATGAAATTGCTTGCCGAGATATTTTTTGATGCATTTCCTACTGAAACATCAAATTTGATCAATCAACTTTCAAAAGGGAGAAGAATACATGGTAACACTTTACTTGAAGCCATTAAATATAATGCATTAATTATGTCTTGTAATGCACTGTATGATCTTATGAATAATTGTAACTACAGTTATCTATTCATTGTTATGTTACATTTAGAAACTATAATGCATTAAAACACAAGACAGGCAACAAAGTTCAGATGTATCAAGGAATTATACTGTATTATAATGCATTTTAAAAGAATGGTTTACCCCAACATGAAAATATACTCACCCTCAGGCCATGCAAGATGTAAATGAGTTTGTTTTATAATGGGAACAGATTTAGAGAATCACTTGCTCTGCAGTGAATGGGTGCCATCAGAATGAGAGTCCAAACAGCTGATAAAAACATCACAATAATCCACTCCAGTCCATCAATTAACATCTTGTGAAGAGAAAAGCTGCACATTTGTAAGAACCAAATCTATCATTATATTGTTTTTAACTTCAAAACATTGCTTTCATCTAAAATACGGGTCCTCTATCCATAATATTTCTTTCTCCAGTGAAAAAGTCATCTCATCTGAATCAGGAGAGAAAACTTATATGTACAGATCAAACACTGTTTGCAAGCAAAAACAATCCAAAACAGTTATAAATAAATATGTTGGTGGAGTTAGACGTGAGAAGACAACAGGGGATAAACTTTATCACTGGAGGAAGTGGTATTATGGATTATGAACTCATATTTTGGCCAGAAGCGATGGTTTAAAGTTAAAATGACTTACTGATGGGTTTGTTTCTTATAAATCAGCAGCTTTTCACTTCACAAGATGTTAATTGATGGACTGGAGTGGATTATTGTGATGTTTTTATCAGCTGTTTGGACTCTCATTCTGACGGCACCCATTCACTGCAGAGCATCCACTAGTGAGCAAGTGATGTAATGCTACATTTCTCTAAATCTGTTCTGTTGAAGAAACAAATTCATCTACATCTTGGATGCCCTGAGAGTAAATACATTTTCAGTAAATACATTTTTGGGTGATCTATTCCTTTAACTTTGGTTACAATCATTTATGAAAAGAAATAATGCATTACCACATACATTATGAATACATTTATAATGCATTATACAAAAAATGTATAAAGTTTAAAGTAAAGTCCTATGAAATATGCTTCACATATCTTTTAATGTTGACGTCAAATGTTGTGCTTCCAATCAGACTTTACTTGGCAGAAGACACCTTTGAAAGAAATTAGGAAACAACATAAAATAAAGTTAAAATCTAGGTCCTGAAACAAAACCACTGCTAATCAGTTTACTTTTCCGAGTACACTAGCATACAGATGAGCTCAAAGCTAATGCACATGGACTAAAAGCCACAAAACTCTAAATTTGATTTCATGGTTCTTTAATATCTCTCTCCACTCACCTCTGCTCCATTTCTCTTTCCATTCAGCCTATTGTTTTGGTCGTCACCTCAGATATAGTAACAATAGCAAGGCTGCCACCCATCAATTCCTCTCTGAGCCAAACATGCACACGGTGCAATGGTGCACCAAAACAAATGGCATAGCTTGATTGTTTTAATGGGCTTAAACTCCCACAGCACAGGCTGTGCCATGTTTTTCAATCTTTTTCTATTCCCCTCTCATTTTCTTGCTCTCTCTCTCTCTCTCTGCGGAGCTCAGCTGCACATAATAAATTCATCTGCTTTCAGTATCTGGATCTGCAACAGAGCCACAGCCGCCCCACGCCGACCGAGCGCTAGACAAAATGGTTGCCTGTCTTTTGTTCTTTGTTCGCTTTCAATCCACAAAATCTCTAAAATAAAGGGTTTTCTCGGTTTCTCTTTTTGAGAATCATGTGTTGGGTCATTCTGTGAAGTGGGTGCATTATGAAGAGCTACACACAGCAGCATCACACTCCTGCCAGCTGTTTATTTAGCCTTCTATTGTGTTTCTCTGCAGTATGTGTTTGCCGGGTCAAACTGACCTCAGACAGAAACAACATTGCTGCAACAGTCTCATTTCTGAAATGTGCTTGTGTACTGTGTGGTAAAACAGTAGGAGAAATATCATCAATTATGCCTACTGGCTTTTGATTACATCAGAGGAATCTGAAGAAAATAACAAATACATAAAACAAAACCATGAATATACATTTTGTTCAATTAATTATATATATATATATATATATTTATAATGTATATATAAATAATGTAATTATTATGTAGTTTTATTATGTAAACTCATGCATGTTTTATATAGCTATAAATATTTATGTTTTTATTTATTATTTATATTTATGTTCAGTTATTTCACTTTAATGGCAATGAAAAAACCTATTCATTGCCATTAAAGTTAATTTACTGAATCTGCACATGGGAGCCTGAGAAAATTTCAGATGGCACTTAGAGGCTTAGATTCACCTGATATATTACACATTATATATATAGAGAAATTTGGGTTTTATAGGTTTAACAAAGCTTTTAAGTACCGGTTTAATTAGCCCCTAGTGCGCACATACCCATAACCCCACTATATATAGATTGATGGAATACAAACTAAAGCACTAGAAAATAAACTTATCACATCTTTAAAGGTGTGATTATGATGCGATTTCAAGTTTTCCTTTCTCTTTGGAGTGTTACAAGCTGATTGTGCATAGATAAGATCCCCGAAGTTGCAAAGACTAAAGTCTCAAAACCAAAGAGATATTCTTTATCAAAGTTAAGACTCTGCCACGCCCCCCTAAAACGGCTCGTTCTAACACGCCCCCACATATCTACCTCACTATGTGGAAATATTTGCATAATGCCACCCAAATGTTCACGCAAAGAAAGAAGGCGTGGTTTCAGTAACCGCGTTTAGTGTTGAAGCAGCATGTCAGGGAGACGCTGTGTGTTTTTGGCCTTCCGAAAATAGATGCATTTAGGAATCATTAAGATTCCAGAACAGCATGCATTTTATGGACGACCGTTTCGTGAACCTAGGAGAGGAGGTAATTCTGACTTTGCTATGAGAATCTGGCGCTTCTGAATCAGCTACTGTTTTGTTATTAGTTTAAGTATTTGCTATTGACTGTTCAAATGCAGAGTTTTGCACATCGTGTGCACACCCATCCGTCCATCAGCAAACAGCACTCGACTATGACTTTCCAGCTCTTTTCTTCCCTCTTTTAGCACAACAAAACAGAACTCAAGAGGGAGCGAATCAGAAAGAGCGATAGAAACAGAGTGGAGGGACATTGGGGAAAGCCTGAAGCACACTTAACCTCTATTACGAGCTGGTGAATGCGCTCCAGCGCTGTTGCGTACAGTGGTAGAGCCACGGGCGATGCAGAGGAGCGGGTGCATGGGGACACGACCACTCGCACACACACACCTCGATTTAATGGAGAGCCCGGTAGCGATGGCACGGGCAACATACTTCACTCATTTGGCCTTATCTTCTTATCTTATCTATAGGGGAGTTCCCACGAGGCTTCCAGTCAGAAAGCATCAAGAAAGAGAGAAATAAATAAGAACAGTGGCAAGACGGAGAGAAAAACCTCATCTTTATCTCTCTGCACATATTTCTCCTCACCCTCACAGAGATCAAAGGCTCCTCAGATGCAAGCCGACTGTTTTCTTACATATTTTCTTTCTTGTTGCGAGCTAACTCAATAACAGAAAGAAAAAAAAAACCTTTCATTAATATTCATTTCATTCAATCTGCGGCTCCATTCAGTGACTAGAAGAAAATCCACCATATGGTGGAGTCTGAAAAGACTGTTTCTTCTCTATTGTGAGAAAACGTGTTTAGGGAATGCTCACGGATGATTTTAGGAGCCGGGATCCGAACCAATCAGAAAACGTGCGATGTGAAAGGAGATACGTACAATGGAGCCCGAGTGTGAAGATGGCCTTGCTCTTTATGAGAGATAATTAAATTTTTATCTAAAGTTCATATTAAGTTCTTAACAAAACTCATTCCGCTGGTTCTCGTACAGAAGCGAGGCGGCAGGGGAAGATGACCTCTAGCGGTTCAAGGCTGAAGGGTTTAAAGCCAAATAAAAGATGAGCTTCAAAAAGTTTGAGAGTGCGTACGTTTGAACGTGAAGTAATGGTAACAGTGAAGATCTTCAAAAGCGTTTGTGAGACGCTCTGCTGCTACAAAATTTGCATTGAATTTCTGCGCTGGCAAAGAAAAAGGAGACATTGTGACAGTTATCAAGTAGCAATGCTGAGAAATCAAGCCTGGTCATCAAACAAGCTGCAGCGTAAGTTATGCTAGTAGAAATGTCTGAGAGAAAGCAAGTGTGAATTTCATAGAAGCTGCATCTTTTAGAAATGTGTCTGCTAGAAAACAAACAGGATTAACCAGGTTAAGGTGGTCAGCTGGGTTTTGAACATGGTTAACCAGATCAACCCAGTTCCTACTAGTTATGCAGAGAGAGTTTGGACTATCAAGCTATAAATGCAGCTTATTTGGGCCAAAAATGCCCATGTAGACAAAATCAGACAGTCTGACTGGCACAAAACAACCAACAGCGTTTTGTTTTATTTTGCATGGCATACAAGGGACGGGGTAAATCAGAAATCAATGAAACTACAATAACTAACTGGTGTGGAAAAACTAAAATAATGACACAACAGAAATAGCTCGAAGCAGGTTCACTAGATGAATTTTAAATCACTGTTGAAATTCGGCTGGTGAACCTGCATTTGTTCCACCAGTGAAGGGAAATCAATGTGATAATAGTCGACCAATATGTGATTTTCAGTGGCACACTGTAACAAAAAGAAAGGGTTTATTAAAAAAAGCTTAAAATGCAATGTTGCATTAACAGCTAATACAAATTTTACTACTTCGTTTTGCCAATTAGAATTTCATTAATCAAACTGTAAATTCACATTCACTAATCAAGAAATAGAAAAAGATGAGTTTTTAACATTGAAACACAAAATCAGTGACGACGTCAGCAACAAGAGTAGAAATAATTTGAAAAGATTTGAAATAAAATTTGCCACACCCTACAGGAAGTTGAATTGTAATGACAGGGAGAATTTACAAGTACTGCATTCTATGCATTATAAATGTATAGGCTAAAAATATAAAATATACAAACTACATACAAATGACTGTCGGTCTCTCTATGCATCTGTCCATTCATCTACTCACCCATCTCTCTCCCTATCCATCCATCCATCCAACCATCCAACCAACCAACCAACCATCTCTCTCTCTCTCCATCCAACCAAACACCCACCCATCTCTCTCCATCCATCCAACCAACCACCCACCCACCTCTCTCCATCCCTCCCTCCATCCATCCCTCCCACTTTTTCTCTTATCATTCATCCATCCATCTCTCTCTCCATCCATCCATCCTCTCTCTCTATCCATCCATCCATCTATACATCCATCCATACAACCACCCACCCATCTCTCTCCATCCATTCATTCCTCCATCTACCCACCCATTCATCCCGCTCTCTTCATCCATCAATCCCTCTCCATCCATCCATCAACCCACCCATCTCTCTCTCCATCATCCTCCATCCAACCATCCAACCAACCAACCAACCAACCAACCATCCATCTACCCATCTCTCTCTCTCTCCATCCAACCACCCACCCACCCATCTCTCTCCATCCATCCAACCAACCACCCACCCACCTCTCTCCATCCCTCCCTCCATCCATCCCTCCCACTTTTTCTCTTATCATTCATCCATCCATCTCTCTCTCCATCCATCCATCCTCTCTCTCTATCCATCCATCCATCTATACATCCATCCATACAACCACCCACCCATCTCTCTCCATCCATTCATTCCTCCATCTACCCACCCATTCATCCCGCTCTCTTCATCCATCAATCCCTCTCCATCCATCCATCAACCCACCCATCTCTCTCTCCATCATCCATCTCTTCCTCTTTTTCTTCATCCATCCATCCATCCCTCTTTCTCCATCCATCCACCCACCTATTTCTCTCTCCATCCATCCATTCACCCTCCCATCTCTCTCAATCATACATCCCTCTCCATCCATCCCTCCCAATTTTTCTCTTATCATTCATCCATCCATCTACCCACCCATCTCTCTCTCCATCATCCATCCCTCCCTCTTTTTCTCCATCCATCCATCCATACACCCACCCACCTATTTCTTTCTCCATCCATCCATCCATCCATCCATCCACCCACCCACCTATTTCTTTCTCCATCCATCCATCGAATTTGATCAAATGATCCAAATTTCGGGATAGTTATGCTGGTAGCCATTATATACTATATGTACAAAAGTGTGTGGAAACCCAAACATTACACCCGCATGTGCTTGATGAATATTTAATTTCAAAACCAGCTTCTAGCTAGAAAATGGCTGTTGGCAGAATTTAGATCAGATGCAAGAAGCAAGTACTTTTTTAATTTGTTAGTTTTCACCCGATTCAAAGGTCTTAAATCGGCCACACATTGATCTATAATGTATCTACAATGTTGCTGTGAGCCGACCGCCCCTCCTTTATCTCACTGAGGCCAGGACTGACTGCGCCCAGAGCAGTCGCCAGAAAACAAGAGGCTAACCAGCCGCTACATAAAAAGCTTTACACTACACAGTCTTTCCCACTCACTCGTTTGCTTTCACACAAACACATTTAGAACACAAACCACTCACTCAGAATGGACAGCATCACAAATGGACATCCCACTCAGCACTCCTTTGAGCGCTAGCGGCCCTATTAGCATCATTAGCCGCTAATATAACGTACATTATGTGGAGATGATGGACACAGAACACTAACCTTACTGCTCCTGAGAGTAAACATTCAAGGCCCATTAACCACTGATCAGACTGCATTAAGAGAAGCAGGTTTTCGATCGTAACGCAAGGTGATTTTCAAGCCAACGTCTCGTTTTAGCCAAGCGCCCGGCCCCCACAGGACCATTCCTAAATACATTTAAAGGAAAAGGAGGAAGAGGGGCATAATCTCTTAATTGTCTTCTTTGATGTTCAGTGGTCTAAAAGCCATCTGGAGAGTCTTTTCTACTAAATGGCACTAGAAATTTAGAAGTGTTCCTCTCTCAGCGTTTGAAGAGCCGTTGCCTTTTTTGTTTGTGACAAAGTTAAAAGGAGCTGCTGCTGCACAGAGCACAAGCAAGTCATAAACAGCACATTGATATTAATAGCAGCTAATTATATATTTTATGTGCAGTCAGGCAAACAAGTACAACTACAGCCTCTGCGAACACTAACCAGCATCTTTAGTTTTGGACATGATGAAATGGTCACCATCGCATTGACGCCTGTTTGAAAGGTGTTTCCTCAAGAAGATTTACTGTTTGTAAATCTAGTGTTTTCTCATCATGTTGCTAAAACGTTCCCTGTCGGATGTCAGAACAACATGTTGCAGTTTTGGAGATTCTGATTCATAAAGTTTGTAATGTTTAGATCCCTAGCAGATCTTTATACACAAATTTGATGCAAAAGAATGCAATGCTTTCCAGATGATGCACTTTTTCACAGACATCTTGGCAATGTACATTTCCTTAACTTTAAGAATGATAATTATAGAAGCTTGTTTTATATAAATAAATAAAAACTTAAATGAATAAAAGGTAATTCCACTAAGAACTGCAAAAGAAAGGGCAGTTTCTCACAATTGCACCTATTTCCTCACAATTGTGACTTCATATATATTACTAGAGCCCGACCGATATATCGTTTAGCCGATATTATCGGCCGATATGAGCCTGTCGCCAATATATCGGTATTGGCGAATATGCCGCCGATATGAATTTTTTTTTACAGAACATATAACGCAGATAAAATGCTTGAAATGGTGTAATTACTTCATTTGTCCAGCAGAGCACACTCCATTGTTTGCTATTGGCAACCTGGATGAAACGCTTTAAAGCTTAAGTCTATGGAAAACCATTGAAATTTTTAACTGTCATATCTCTGTAAAGGCACGGCGAATCCGCACCAAATTCGGAGGATCCCTTCAGCTCGAGGAACCCTCTCGAACGCAAATCGAGTGTACGTCTCGAGGCCCTCTTTCGAATGAGACCACCCTCTCTCTAGTCGATAGCCCCCAGGGTTCGGGAGTTATGGGTGGTTAAATTCGCGGTCCGGCGCCAACCGATCTAGCGATCCCGGGGGGCTACCGACGCGCGGAGGGTGGTGTTCGAGAGGGCTCCTCGAGATGAAGGGATCTCCCGAATTTGGTGGAGATCCGCCGGCGCATTCGCGAGATAGTGACACCAGCCAACACTTTCACTTCAGTAAGGAGGTCTCTTGTTCAGGCAGCAGCATTCAAGCGTTGGCTTATTCGACCGCAAGGGCCCTGTGAAGTGGACTTCACATGATATTCCACCATGATTCCAGTTCCAAGGGAACGTACACGTTACATTCAAAGGGCATTAAAGTGCGCATTGTTAAATGCCCTGCTCTCCATCATTACATATCTTTGTCACATCATAAGTGTTTAATCACCACATTTGAGTGATCATTGCAAAAAATGTGTTTATGTATATATATTCTGTTTATGTATATACTTTATTCTATATAGGCCTATAGTACCAGTCAAATATTTGGACACACGAATGGGAAAGAGTCCAAACTTTTGACTGGTACTGTACTATAATATACACAAAGAATATCGGCCGATATATCGATATCGGCCTTTTTTTTACTCTCTAATATCGGTATTGGCCCCAAAAAACCCATATCGGTCCGGCTCTATATATTACCGCTGCATTTATGTGATTAAAAATACAGTAAAAACAGTAATATTGTGAAATATTTTTAGAATTTAAAATAGCTGTTTTCTATTTGAATATATTTTAAAATGTAATTTATTCCTGTGATGCAAAGCTGAATTTTCAGCATCATTACTTCAGTCTTCAGTGGCATATGATCCTTCAGAAATCATTCTAATATGCTGATTTGCTGTTCAAGAAACATTTCTGATTATTATTGTTAAAAACAGTGTTACTTAATAGTTCTGTGGAAAATGTGATGCATTTTTTCCACAGGATTCTTTGATGAATAGAAAGTTCAAAAGAACAGCATTTATTTGAAATTGAATTTTTTAAATAACATTATAAATGCAATTCCCGTCACTTTGAATCAAATTAACATGTCCTTGCTGAATAAAAGTATAAATTTCTTTAAAAAAAAAAAAATATATATATATATATATATATATATATACACACACTGACCCCAAACTTTTGAATGGTAGTGCATACTGCAACTTTTTCTCTCACAATTGCAACCCTATTTCTCATAATTGTGAAGGACACTTCCTCATATTTTGACTACTTCTGACTTTCTCACAGTGAACTTTTTTATTAGTTACTCTGAGGAAGCTGAGCTTCCATAAATATTACCGTATGACACTGAACCATTATGAACACATACATACGATAAACACACAACCGATCCTACACACAAACACACACACATCCATACTGTAGCTCCTCATACACACTCCAGACACAGCGGGATGCTGCTTTTATTAGCATATTAAACAAGCTGACGTCTCAATGTAAATTTGGTCATGGTCACCTTGAGTTAGTGATAAGGTGAGGCGCTGGACGCCAGCTAGAATGACAACTCGGTGTGTGTTTGTGTGCCTGTGTGTATAACTTTCCCCCAGGCAACCCTTCCTCTGTCTGCCAACTGCACTGTACTGAAGTTCCTTCCCTCAGCCCGCATTTCAAAAAACATGAGCTGTGAAGTGACGCTTCTAATGGAAGAGGTTTTAAAAAGCAAAGCTTTGAAGGGTGAAAACACACACACACGCACTCTTTCGTACACTGACACCTTGACGGGTTAGCACAAGCTTGACATACCCAAGTCTGATTCGGAGGCGTGTCAGATCCGGTTGCCATGGATACCGTGAGCCCACGGCAGCGTAATAAATGAACACATTCGCGCGCACACACACACAGGCATGCATGCACGTATCTCCTCTTTATTGAGCACAAAAACTCGCAGCCTTTCTTCTCGGTCGCACACTGACAAATATTCTCTGTCTTGCAGGTTGCTACACTAACAAACACATCCAAACGCACTTCTATTTGCCCAAGGCTGGCCACTGCTGAGGTACCACCTGTATTTCAGGCACGCAATCTTCGCCACTAGACTCTTGAAGCGAAAATCGATGCATATCCGCCTCAAAGTGCTCTCTGGAAAACCCTGCCCCATTAAAAACAAGCTGACAACCTGTCAGCCATTTTCCCTCCTGGTGCACTTAAACAGTACAGCAATTATTTTTTTTCAAACCATAGTTTTCTTTTCAGTGCTTTTGTAGGAGCGTTTGTGCTTTTACTTGGAGATTTTCACAACAAATGTGCGGCGTAATTCCATAGCGTTACGTGTCAGGAGTACATTCTGTGCTTCATTTTGGTGAAATGAGGTTTAACAATACCACACCAAAAGGTACATGCTGTGGTGATTGGAGACGGTGGCATTTACATGCAGGCAAGGACTGGATAGCTGATGGTGTTCAGAGCGAGAGAAAGAAAACTCAAACACCAAGTCGTTCAGTACAGATCAAACAACTGTCCATATATACTCAACAAATGAAGAGCTGAATGAACTTCTGAAGTCTGTACACAACCTGATGATCATGTTATCCAGGAGATATTCGACCATATATATGGGATGAGATGGCAGAAGACTGCGTAAATGCAGGCTTGGGAAGACTTCTTTTTTTTTTTAAAACATAAAAAAATCTTACTGTTCAAAAACCTTTGACTTGTAGTGTATATATAAGAAATACAAAAATAATAATAATTTTATTATTATATAAAATATTATATATGATGATCACGATATTCGACCATATATATGGGATGAGATGGCAGAAGACTGCAATGGCAAAGCTGAATTTGAATTTAGAGGTAAAATTTGAAAAAAGCTGAAAATGTAGCTAAAAAAAGAGAAAAGAATAGGATTTTCTTGAAATAGAAATCTTCTTGTAACAGTGTAAAATCTAATAGACTCCAAATAAATAAATAAATGATATATTTTCCAGTTTTTCTCAACCCAATTATGAATTTCAACCATTTTTAAAAATGTCCTGTAAAGTCTTATGCATATATAAGGTCGTTTCTACATTGTGTTTGGCGAATGGGAGGCGTCCCTGCTGGTGCATCAAGATGCATTAGCGTTTACACTAAATGTGACGTGGTCACATGCATGTCTGACCACTTTTGACTGTGGTTTGAGTGATGGGATCACAAAACGTTTTGGACCCCTGGTTACACCTGTATTTGGCACTGTCAGCTTGTGATCAGATCACCCGTGACGGATGCTAATAGCAGGTGAAAAGAGGGCCAATGATTTGGAGCACATGCACTTACATGAGCCACATCTGTGATGAAAAGACAGCATTATAGTTTTGTACCTAACAGAGCACTACTTTTAACCATAATAAATACACCAAGGTTACATGTTAATAATTAAATCGTATAAAATCGATCCAATAAAGCATTCTTCTGCAGCGGATGGCTGTTGAATGCAGGCAATGCAGACAAAAGCGTTCCATTTCATCAATGGAAATTTCTCATTCCATAGAAAATTCCCTGAAGTTCCACCTCTTAGCCTGCAGTTAAAGAGGAACTGAGCAAGTATGTGGTGGGTGTGCTTCTGTTCCATAGCATCAAAAACATGCATACACACACACACAGCTGTTTAGACGCTGAAGGAATGCCCCGGGGGAATGACATGTTTCACCATGCTAATGCTAAACACTACCACTGAAGAAGCGAGCGCCAAAGAGGAGAATACACTGTCTGACAGCCGTAAAGCCCCATCAAATGCATTTCACACATATGGACGGAACATGTCACATGCATAATGCAGTCAAATCACACACACAGAGTTCTTCCCTGCAATAAGTATGCATGCAGGAGGTTAGTTGGCTGGTTGGTACGGGGTAATTTCTGGATCATAACTGGATATTGTCTGATGAAGAGCATCTAAGCTCGAAACGTCACCTGTGGTGAGATCATAAATAAATATTTTTCTATCTCTGGAGCTGTGGTGTGCCTACTTCGATTTTCTTTGGTCATAATTGGATGCGAAAATTGGGGAATGTTTACCCTCTTGACTCACACTCACTGATTCCATCAAGACATTAAAAGATCCTTTTCATCCTTTTCACTGCAAAAACAAAAATTAACCCCTCCAGCAAAACGAATGTTATAAAATACTTATTCTTTAAATGATTAAAAAAAAAGTGTTTAAACAATAATAAACGAATGCAACACTGTAAAAGATTTCAGAAGTCAATTCAAAATTGTACTTTAACATGCCGCATTGAAAATGTTCAGTTGGCTCAAATTATGTGAACTGAACATCTAACATTGGCACAGATTTGACATTGTTAAAAAAATAATTCTATTTCAATTAAATGCCGTTCTTCTGAACTTTGAACTTCCTCTTCATAAAAAAACTACTGTGATAATATTAAATGTTTCTTGAGCACCAAAATTCCAGCTTTTTTCAAATTTAAAATTCAACTTTGGCATCGCAAAAACGTTATATTTAAATCCGTTCTTTAAATTAATGTTTTATCAATTATATTAGTAGTAGTAGTAGTAGTAGTAGAAGTATTCTATGCACACAGTGAATGATTTAAATTCAACATATATCATAAATTACATTAATTATATTAATGAATCCGTTTAAATTTAGCGTGATTTACTGGCACAGCAAATATTTAAAATAATGCCAAAGCATTTGAATACAAATATATTAATAAAATGCTGCAAAACACTAATATGCTTTAAACATACCTTTAATCATGAATTATTAAAGCTTGGGGTAATAGCTTGGACACTGAGTGTGTTTTTAGACTAAGAGCTTAAGCTTTCATTTGCATCTAGATGAGTTATCTAACATTTGTTCAGTTAGAGATCTTCCACGTGTTTAAACAATAATAAACGAATGCAACACTGTAAAAGATTTCAGAAGTCAATTCAAAATTGTACTTTAACATGCCGCATTGAAAATTTTCAGTTGGCTCAAATTATGTGAACTGAACATCTAACATTGGCACAGATTTGACATTGTTAAAAAAATAATTCTATTTCAATTAAATGCCGTTCTTCTGAACTTTGAACTTCCTCTTCATAAAAAAACTACTGTGATAATATTAAATGTTTCTTGAGCACCAAAATTCCAGCTTTTTTCAAATTTAAAATTCAACTTTGGCATCGCAAAAACGTTATATTTAAATCCGTTCTTTAAATTAATGTTTTATCAATTATATTATTAGTAGTAGTAGTAGAAGTATTCTATGCACACAGTGAATGATTTAAATTCAACATATATCATAAATTACATTAATTATATTAATGAATCCGTTTAAATTTAGCGTGATTTACTGGCACAGCAAATATTTAAAATAATGCCAAAGCATTTGAATACAAATATATTAATAAAATGCTGCAAAACACTAATATGCTTTAAACATACCTTTAATCATGAATTATTAAAGCTTGGGGTAATAGCTTGGACACTGAGTGTGTTTTTAGACTAAGAGCTTAAGCTTTCATTTGCATCTAGATGAGTTATCTAACATTTGTTCAGTTAGAGATCTTCCACAAAGTGTGAAAACTCTGGTCGCTCCATATACAGGTATGGTATAGCATGAGTACACACACACACACACACACACACACACTGCAGTCATACTCCATCTGGAGCTCTCAGCTGCTGATAGAGAGAGAGAGAGCGAGAGCGAGAGCGAGAGCGAGAGACTCTCCATTTTCCCTCCTTCACTTGTTTCTTTCTACCATCTGCCATGTTTCTTCCTCCTTTTGCCACCCATCCAATAACACACATTTTTCTATAATGGCAGGGACTTTTCATTGACACTTGTTTTCATAGTGCGCTAATAATATCTTCCATTTCCTAACCCTAGACATCAATTAAACGCTAACACAAACTGTTTTCATATTTTTTGTAAGACATTTACATTAATTATATACACTATCATGCAAAAGTGTGTTTGTGTGCGCATGTTTTAAAGAAATTAATACTTTTATTCAGAATGGATGCATTTAATTGATCAAAAGTGGCAGTAAAAATATTAATGATGTTGAAGAATATACTTTTTTCAAATAAATCCTGTGTAAATAATGAATCCTGGGGGGGGGGGGGTTAGCCACACTTAAATTGTAATCATATTTCACAATATTACAGTTTTTACTGCATTTTGATCAAATATGCAGCTTTGGTGAGGATTATTTCAAAAGGTACATACTAGGGTTGTGACGGTGAGGAAATTTTCCCACTGGTTAATCGACGTGTGACAACACCGGTAATACCGGTATCACCGTTGGGGGGGGAGTTAGTTCGTTTGGGTTTCCCTCTTTTCTTCTCTTTCAAATAACTTGAAAAAGCCCCGTGCTAGTTTTACTTTCACTTTCAAATTAGCGGCAATTTGGCAGATGATTCAATTCAAGCAACAACAACGTCAAACTCAGAACTTTTATTAACAAAACGAATAAAAATACACCATATATGCCTAATAAAATAACAAATTGCTTAGGCTACAAAAAGTTTAAATAGGTATATAAAACTGAAAATCAGCAAACACTGTGGAACCAAATAAATAAGAAACAGAACGTTTATTAGCAAAATGAATAAGAAAGCTTGGAGGTACGGCATGTACACCTTGATGTAAAATAAAATAAATAAAACTTAAATTTAAAAAAGTTTAAATACAGTAATCAGCAAACACTGTGGAACCAAATAAATAAGAAACGAATGTTTAAAAAAGACTTCCAGTCAATAGGCTTTTCAACAGGCGCCTTTGCATTTCCTTTCTAATCAATCTTCTGCCATCGTCTTGTCTGTCTCAGCTCACTCTTGTCAGTCAGCTCGACTCACTCTCCTCACGTGATAAATAAAATATGTCGTTTGCGCACGGTTCGGCACGCTGCATTGAGCGTTTAGTTTAAAATACAGCTTTGATCACAGAAATAAATTACATTTTAAAATATATTACAATAGAACACAGTTATTTTAAATTGTAATCATATTTCACAATATTACAGTTTTTACTGCATTTTGATCAAATATGCAGCTTTGGTGAGGATTATTTCAAAAGGTACATACTAGGGTTGTGACGGTGAGGAAATTTTCCCACTGGTTAATCGACGTGTGACAACACCGGTAATACCGGTATCACCCCGTGGGGGGGGGGGTGTTAGTTCGTTTGAGTTTCCCTCTTTTCTTCGCTTTCAAATGGCTTGTAAAAGTGCTGTGCGCATTTTACTTCACTTTCAAATTAGCGGCAATTGAATTGCCGCAATTCGGCATCAAGCAATTGTTCGTTTGAGTTTTCCCTCTTTTCATCGGATTTCTTGGCTTTCAAAAAGCGCCGTGCACATTTTACTTTCACTTTCAAATTAGCGGCAATTCGGCTTTGATTCAATTCAAGCATCGGATTTCTTGGCTTTCAAATAGCTTGAAAAAGCGCCGTGCACATTTTACTTTCACTTTCAAATTAGCGGCAATTCGGCTTTGATTCAATTCAAGCAACAACAACATCAAACTCATAGAACTTTTATTAACAAAACGAATACAAATACACCATATAGGCCTATGCCTAATAAAATAACAAATTACTTGGGCTACACAAAGTTTAAATAGGTATATAAAACTTTTTTTAAAAACTTTTATAAAACCTTGATGTCAAATAAAATAAATAAAATACACAGCAATTAAATAAAGTAATCAGCAAACACTGTGGAACCAAATAAATAAGAAACAAATGTTTAAAAAAAACTTCAAAATCTAAAATATTGCCAAACAGGCGCCTTTGCATTTCCTTTCTAAACTATTTTCTGCCATCGTCTTGTCTTTCTCACCTCACTCTCGTCAGTCAGCTCGACTCACTCTCCTCACGTGATAAATAAAATATGTCGTTTGCGCACGGTTCGGCACGCTGCATTGAGCGTTTAGTTTCTGTCCTCTAACTGAACTAGCCTAAATTATTTTTGTTACTATAAAAAAATTAAAATGACGGTGGGGGGCGGTGCCGTGGTAGGCAAATGACGTAACCGGTGTTGCGGCTTAACACCGGTATAACCGAAAACACCGTCTATCGCAGCAAGCCTAGTACATATTAGTACCTAAGTGTACGTATAGCTTTAGCACCCTCGCAGTGACAGCTTTGTATCTTTTTTTTTTAATACATTGCAAAAAAATGTAAGTATTTAAAATAAATAAATAAATGCATTTTACTTTTGGCAGCAAAACTATAGCCAAGCATATGCACACGCACACAAACAGCCACAGGGGTAAAACACTAATCATCCTGCATTTACACTCAGCACTTGAGTTGAAACACTCTCAAAGACCTTTCCTCAGCTTATGATGTGCTCAAAGTTGTGTTTTTCACATGCATTTATGCAACCCTTTGAGATGCCACCAGCACAGCGAGTACAAAGCCTCGTCCACACACACACGCAAGACCAGGCAGTAAATATGCTTTTTACTCTCTGAAATGGAAACGCACACTGGGTCCTTTATCCAACACACACACACACTCCTTCATGCATAGCGAGCGCAAATCTGCAAGGCATCATGCCTTAAGTCCAAGCGTGAGATTAAAGTGTTCGTATTGCTCAGGAAATACAGCATCTAATCTACACAAACACACACCTTCCTTTCCTCACAGACGGTACAGTCACGTAATTATAACTTGGAGACTAAAAGCATGTTAGCGATGCTACGTAACCACACACAATCATATCCAACACATGTAATCCTGAGCCGAACATCGCACCGCCTTGAGACTCAATATCCAGTTCACCGTCATAACAAATATTAATCGCGGAGCTGATGAAATATTCATCTCTCTTATTAAATGTGAAGGGAACATCCAAACCGTGAAGTACACGATAGACAAAGTGCGGTTAGATCAAGCGAGTGCATTTGATTAAAACAAATAAGCCATTCTTATTTGTAATATTAAGTATGATGTGTTTCTGGATCAACAGATATGATGATCAGATTTTAGGGTTACGTCTAGGATTGAAGGAACGGTTCATCCAGAAATGAAAATGTACGGTCCCCTCAGGCCATCCAAGATGTAGATGAGTTTGTTTCTTCATGGGAACAGATTTATGGAAATTCATTACATCAGCATTCCATCACTTGCTCACCAATGGATGCTCTGCAGTGAATGGGTGCCGTCAGAATGAGAGTCCAAACAGCTGATAAAAACATCACAATAATCCACAAGTAATCCACACCACTCCAGTCAATCAATTAATGTCTTGTGAAGTGAAAAGCTGCATGTTTGTAAGAAATAAATCCATAATCGAAGACGTTTTTAACTTAAAAATGTTGCTTTTGGACAAAAGTCCAAAAGGTTTGGAGTCCCCTATCCATGATATTGCTTTCTCCAGTGAAAAAGTAGTCTCGTCTGAATCAGGAGAGAAATCTGCACAGATCAAGCACCGTTTTCAAAAAGTCTAAAACAGTTCTAAATAAATATGTCAGTTGATTTTAATTTGAGAGGACAACAGGGGAAGCGTTTGTTATAGATTATGGATTTATAGATTGGCCAGAAGCGATGGTTTAAAATTAAAATGCCTTAATGATGGATTTGTTTCTTACAGACATGCAGCTTTTCACTTCACAAGACATTAATTGATAGACTGGAGTGGTGTGGATTACTTGTGGTGTTTTTATCAGCTGTTTGGAATCTCACTCTGATGGCACCCATTCAGGATCCATTGGTGAGTCCGTTCTAATGAAGAAACAAATCCATCTACATTTTGGATGGCCTTAGGGCGAGTAATTTTCAGCAAATGAATGAACTATTCCTTTAAGGCCAAAGGGGAAAAACGAGTCATCGTAATTTGAACTATCATAATCACAATTTAATTGAATTATTTATCATTCTGGTTATTGGAAAACCTAAGTCAAAACAGTACAGATAAGAACAAGAAAGTCAGTCATACAGGTTTGAAACAATATGAGGATGCGTAGATGAAGAAATTTAATTTCAGGGTGAACTATTAAGTTTCTGGTGTGTGTATATGAGTGTTTGTATGTGTTGTTTCATGCTGTGATGCTGAAGTCATGGGGAGAGAGACCGTGGGTCTTGCAGATGGCACGAAAATCACTACTGAAGGCCTTTAGCGTGTGCACAAATCACCTAGCATGATTTAAAAGATGCATATGCAGACGAACACACATATGCAGGAATTTTTTCTTTCGCAAACACTCTAAATGTGAATATCAAGCCAAACATGAGGGCAAATGAGCACTTAATGAGTTACAGGACACTATGCATCTGTAGGTGGATTTAAAGTCACATATTATTTAGAATTTTCTTAGCGTGTGAAGTATGACTAAGTGTTGACTAAGCCGCGTTTCACAAGAATGAGCTTGTGGCTGAGTGGAAAAACAGTTGCCTGTAAAGTCCTAGGGCATTAATATAAAATAGGGATGAAACAGAAATGAAAAAAAGAAAGCAGCAGAAAGTAAGTACAAACCAAAGGAAATCAAACTTCCAAATAACCAACTAAATCAAAAACAAAGTGATTCAATTTACAAGAAACATCATGCGAATGATTGCCCGAGCTGAGGTGCAATCGTTCGGCGAGACCTGCGAAAACAGCGAGTATTTCTTCATTATCTACAGCTCATCTGCGCCGGGGAAATTCCAGCTCTAATCTGCACGGAGAGTCACGTTCACTCACTCTGCACTCCGTTGAAAATGTTCAGGAAATGAATCATCTTCTCAAATATGAACCAATATAGAAATCACCCTGTTTAGCAGTAAAACACACCCAAGACATGGTCTTACTCACGTACAGTTGCCAACTATTATATTTTAACGGTATAGTTAACCTAAAAAAATAACAATTCTGTCACCATTTACTCACCTGCATGTTGTTTCCAACCTGTGTGACTGACTGTCTTCCGAGAAACACAAAAGGAGATGTTAGGATGAATGTTCACGCTGTGCTTTTCCATGTAACCAAAGCATATAGTGACCACTGACTGTTAAATAAAGCACTATTATGTCCAGTTTGTGCACGCTCTTCTAAGAGGTTTCTGTGAGGATTCCTATCTGTTATTGACTGAAATTTCATTAGCATCCAAAACACGGTGCGCAAAGGAATGGAAAATGTGATTTGAGAGCAGCAAGAGTGAATAACAACTAACCAATAAACAATAACAATAATAACTTGAATATTGGTCTACGTCTCACACAAAGCTATTGTATGACTTCAATCTGAAGATTTTAGTACAAAAGATGCATGGACTATTATATGGTACTTCTTTGTGGAATGGTGCTTTTATATAGTGTTTTTTTAGAGATTTGACAGCCAGGTGTTAATGTTAAAAATCATTTTTAGTAATTAAAAAGTTTTTAAGTACAATACAATATAAATACTAGATGAAAATTGTTAACTTAAAAAAATATATATATAAGAAATGCTAAATAACTGAAATAAGTTTCAGTATTAAAATAACTCAAATGATTTTCAGTAATTAAAATAATTTTGAAATAAAATAGGACACAAATATTAGATGAATATTTGAATTTTAAAATGTAAACAAAATTGACAAATGTTGCCTTGGCAACTTACCGAAATAAGTTTAAGTACTAAAATGTGAAAACTGAAATAATTAACGCTATATAGAAATATTTTTTAAAATAATAATAAAAAAATGACAAAAGCACATTGCTAAAATATTTGTACAAAATTCTAAAAATATAACAAATTAATATAAGATCTGAAAATCAAAAGTTACTATAGGGACTGTACTTTTTCTTTTTTTCAAAGATTATTGTAGTATGTTTTACAAGAAAACACTATTTCATTTTTTTTACTTCAGTATTAGATGTTTAATTCAATGTGTTATTGTTATTACATGAAAACAAACAAATGTGGCCTTGAAATAAGAATTTAAATTACTAAAAAAAAAAAATCTCTCTCTCTCGCTCTCTATATATATAATAAGCTAAGTGTATATAATAAAGTATATAATTAACACTACAATGGCACCGTTGAGGCCCCTCCTGGTTATTGTATGCTTTCATTCTGTGGAAAAGAGCAGCAATATTCTGCAAAACGCTTCCTTTTGCGTTCCACAGAAAGAATTTTGATTGTTCTATTCCTTTGAGAAGAGAATGAAAACTCATAATAGAGAAGGCAGTCTGGTAAATAAGCCAGTATTTAATCTTATGTTTGGCCTACGATATGAAATACTGTTGCTCTAAATGAGCTCTTTTCACAATCAGGCAGTGTGTCTTCATAAAACCCCTGAATCATGAAGAAAAACCTTTACGGCAAAACCTCGTCCTCATCCCGCGACATAATAAACAACATTGACTCACTCAAACACGCAGAAAAACAAATATTCCCGACCACAACCAGTCATCAGAAGCCAATTCACAGAAACGCCAACAGACATTCGCCGTCATATCAAAGGTTAAGTTTCAAGCCAGATCGTGCCATTTCCCCATTTACATTCCTCTGCACTGATTGATGGGAAATTCAGCTCCTTTTGCCTGATTCGAGTCTCTGACGAACTCTTCAATCAAATGAAAACATCTTTTGACGGACTTTATTCACTTCACGGCGCACCACTCCATCAGTTATAATTACATGCACATAATTGCATGCTCTCAAGACTTGCCTATATATTAGCGCTTAGTCTGCCTTACAGTTATCAATCATACAGCGTGAGGATTGAGTGTGCAGCGGTGCACATTTGCAGATTTATCAGGCCCGTTTGGACCCGTCACATGCCTGTATTTCAGTGCGATCACATCTGCAGGCATTATGCTGAGATTAGCGCAGAAGATGACCGTAATAAACACTCTCCACTCTTTACTTTCATGTAATTGGGTGTTATCTTCTGGTGAAGCTGGGGGAGAAAATGGCTAGCGGTTTGGAAATGCTGCTTTTGATTACTGAATTAAACTCGGGCTTTGTGTGTGTCTGGATACTTGGCAGGTTTCTTTTAACGCGTATCGACGGCCTTTCACGTGTCCAGGTGGACATCGTTCGTCCATCACTCTAACCCGAGGGGACACAGACGTAAGCATCTGTATCATCAGATGCGCAGCATGAGCCGTGGAGTCCTCTAGCGCGCTGATTTATTCCATACTGAGTTTGTTTGTGTATGTGACAACACCGGGAACCAGAGAAGGACATGAATAAAAGCTGAAAGAAAGAAATAAACAAAAGCGGGAACATGAAATGTGCTGTGCGTACACGCTGTTCAGCGAGTGATTCGGCACATCCAGCCATTTGACAACTAGATCTTTTGTGTCACCGTGATCTGAACCCAAACTGAACAAGTGTGTCTCCATACAAGACAGACTGATGGAGAGAGAGAGAGAGAGGAGTAGGGAGAAATGAAAGTGGCCTATTCTGATTGTGCAAGATTATGATGATTGTATAAGACTTAAGGGAGACAGACAGACAGACTGATGAAAGCAGAACAGGGGTATTAGGTGCCCTTCAGGAATGAATATATGGATAGACAGATGAAGAGAGTGAGAAAGAGTGAGAGACCATGGCCCAAATAAATGCATAAAACAGGGGCACATTCTGAAAAAATGAATGAATAAGCAGATAATGTAATGCATATAAAATGTTTCCAAACGCACTATGGAGCAAAGTGCCAAGATAAAAGCATTGTAGCATGCTGGTAAAAGTTCAAATAACATCAACTTCGACTCCATAAATTGCTGTGCTTTTCAAAAATCAAACCAAATTAAATGTAGAATTAAATAAAAATATTTAAAACAAATTTTTAATTAAATTAAATAATTAAAATATAAATTAATAATAAAACCAATATTCATTCAGAATAATTAAGAATGAATTGCTCCTGCTAAATTGTATAATTAGTTTGCATGCACTACTTTAGAATTTGATTCACTAAAAGAATGATGAAAATCAGATAAATGCAACAAAAATTTAATCTTCTAGAATGCTTTTTTAAAAATCTAACCAAATTAAATGGTAAATTAAAAGTATTAAATATTACTAATATAAAAAACATGAATAATTAACTTAATTTATTATTATTATTATTATTAATAAAACCATTTACCTTAGAAGTCTTAAAGGGGTCATATGACATTGCTAAAAAAAGAACATTATTTGGTGTATTTGGTGTAATGAAATGTTTATGCGGTTTAAGGTTCAAAAAATTATTTTCCACATACTGTACATTATTGTTTCTCCTCTATGCCCCGCCTTTCTGAAACGCGTCGATTTTTACAAAGCTCATCGTTCTGAAAAGCGAGGTGTGCTCTGATTGGCCAGCTATCCAGTGCGTTGTGACTGGCTGAATACCTCAAGCGTGTGACGGAAATGTTATGTCCCTTCCCATACTGTGATGCCCTGTGTCCGGCTGAAGTGACGAGACACAAACATTAAAACCCATTATAAACGAGGCATTTGTTGCATCCAGTGAAGACATAATTATGGATTATAATGACTTATACGTGTTTTTACGCGTTGCGTTGCATCGTGCCGCGTAAACATAAAACCATGTCTGCATTTGTGATCGGAGAAATGACAAACAA
>NW_015505561.1:1004675-1021240 GCF_001515645.1 Sinocyclocheilus grahami | reverse complement strand
GATTTTTACAAAACTCATCGGTCTGAAAAGCGAGGTGTGCTGTGATTGGCCAGCTATCCAGTGCGTTGTGATTGGCCGAATACCTCAAGTGTGTGATGGAAATGTTACACCCCTTACTATACTGTGATGCCCTGTCCGGCTGGAACGACGAGACAAAAACATTAAAACCCATTATAAACGAGGCATTTGTTGCATCCAGTGAAGACATAATTATGGATTATAATGACTTATACGTGTTTTTACGCGTTGCGTTGCATCGTGCCGCGTAAACATAAAACCATGTCTGCATTTGTGATGGAGGAATGACAAACAATAAGCGCTACTCTACACTGCTCAAAACTCGCGTTTGAATCGTCAGTGGCAAATCCTTTAAATATGAAAACGTACTTACAGTCTGTGAGTCAGAACAGCCGGCATCGTAGTCTACTCTCCCAGGATCAGGAAACAGTCCTCCATAAAATGTGCTGCACACATCTGAATATTTGGGTTGAACTGTTCTGGAACAGTGTTGTAAATACAACTTAACCATTGATTTCTAGTCGTGTCCTCTTTTGGAAGGCCAAACAAAGTAGTTTTGCTTTCACAACGAAACACACAGCATCTTCACGACATGGCGGCAGCAACAACAATACTACAGCGAGAATCAAAGTTATGCAAATCTTCTCACACAGTGACGTAGACATGTGGGGGCGTGTTTAAACGAGGCGTTTTAGGAGGGTGTGGACGAGTCTTAACTTTTATAAAGAATATCTCTTTGGATTTGAGACTTTAGTCTTTGCAACTTTAGGGATCTTATCTATTCACGAACAGCTTGTAACACTCCAAAGAGAAAGGAAAACTTGAAATCACATCATATGACCCCTTTAAATAAATAAAAATGAATTGCTCCTGCTGAATGGTATAATTTGTTTGCTTGTGCTGCTTTGCTTGGAATTATGAAAATCAGATGCAACAAACATGCAAAGAGAGTTTTGGAGAACTTTTGAATGATCCAATTCCCGATCTTGTATGCCACTTTTTAAAACATTAAATAATAATAAAAATAATTAAATAATTTACCTAAGATTTTTTTTAATAATTAAGAATGGATTGCTCCTGCTGGTAGTGTCATTTGTTTGCAGGCATTATCTGCTTTGTTGTAGCATTCAACTCACTAAAGGAATTATGCCACAAATGTGCAAAATTAGTGTTGGACAACACTGCATGGTGCAATTCCCAATCTCGTAGGCCAGTCCAAAATGCCCAACAGTTACAGTTGCACCATGACTCCTGTGAACATAAAAAAAATAAAAAAACCTGCATTGATTTAAATACACATGGCACACAATACTAGCGCAGAGAGTGACTGGTTATTGGATTGCAGTGGATACATGCTGAAATAACATGCAAACTGCTTGTGAAATCACTCATTGAGATCATCAAATGCATGTTATGACTTTCACAGATCTCAATATACACGTTCATCTATATGAATTAACAAACAGTAAAATCGCCCCTTTTAAAATAGCAAATATGAATGTAAATGCAAACATTAATATAAAAGAGCCTTGAAAGACGATAGGGGGTAAAATGAGCACAGGATAATACAACTAAGCCATCAGCAGCATTTAAGCGTTGATGACAAATGGAGGAAAGCCTGCAGAGGAGAAGAGAAGGATTAATAAAACAACTGAAAGAATGAGAATTGAAATTGTGCTTCCTGCCAGCAACTGGGACGAAGTGAAAAGTTATTAATAGCAAGATGTTAAAGTTGCAAATAATGCCAAAGTCTCCAACTCCAAGCGAAGTATATCGACTCCAATGTAAATAGCCTGTTTTTCTGCAGCTCGTGTAGACCGAAGCCTGTTTGTATTGTTATTTGCGAGATTATTAATATTTAACGTCGACGGAAGTCGATAAAAGAAAATATTAATTATGAACGCTGCTTGATCTAATCAAATTACAAAATTTGCTCGCCATTGTTCGCGTGAGCTCATAAAATCTCACATTTATTCAACCACTCCATCTAATTTCTGCTTTAAAGTGATGAGATAAGGAGAGAAGGGAGTGCGAAAAATGGAGGTGCATCATTTCAACATTCTGTCTGCATTAAAGATGCAGCGCGTGTGTCGGGAATTGTGCAGGAGGGGGAAGTAATGGATTCAACATTGAATGATCCACACAGCGCCTGTAGGTGTGCGCAAACACACACACAAAAACACTGCATCCCAATCATTTCCGCTCACAAAGCTATTCTTAGTAGCGAGACTAACCTTACTTTCCCAGTCAAACCAGGGGGTATGTTAAATCACGCTTTTAAGTGTTCAATCTGCCAATCATGCTGACAGCGGCAATTAACGGCAGAATATCTGAGCGTGCGGCTGTGTCATTGTGATCAGAGAGAAATTTGGGCCTTTTTGAACATCACAGCGTCTGACCGCGTAACATGTACAGCCGCTCAAACCACAGCTTTTCAACTTCCTCTGAGTGACACAAACCGTCAGAGGCACTTTTACAGGTCCAGCTGGACTTCGCCATCGAGGTACGTGCCAAAAAACGCTCTGTTAACACGGCAATTAGGTCGTAATTAGCCAAAATAATTATCAAGACCGAAATTCAAAACAGCGCCCCGAATGCACCCGCACCTCCCTGAACACGTGGACACACGCTGCAAGTGTTTGAGGCTGGTTTGATAGAGACATATTAGGAGTTTCATTAAGATTGAGTTGCGCATGCTGCTAGCATCGTTTGTTTTGCATGCTTTAGCGGCCAACTCTCTTAAGGAGTTATGTAAATCAAGACACAGTGCAAACACACCCACAAAATTAGTGCCGAATGCATCTTGAAGGCCGGTTTTGAGTCACTGGTGGAAGATGGCAAACTACCATGATCTGGCATACATAACTAGGACTGTAAATCACTCCAAGACAGCAATCCTGAGTCACTGCTTTAAAAAAAAAACTTTTTGAGGGCCAAATAAAAGATTAAAATAATATTAAATAAATACATTACAAATATAAATATGTATAATAAATGTGTAAAATAAATAAATACATTTTCAGGGTCAACAATTTATAAAACCATATTATAAATAAATTATGATTATATATATATATATATATATAATTACATATTATAAATAAATGATTATATATATATATATAATTAATTATTTAATAAACAAATATTTTCAGCGCTAACAAATGATGAAAATAGATCAAATTAATTTTAAAAAATGTTAAAAAAATAATAATTTCACCCACATATGCATGTATGTACAGTGGGTACGGAAAGTATTCAGACCCCCTTAAATTTTTCACTCTTTGTTAAATTGCAGCCATTTGCTAAAATCATTTAAGTTAATTTTTTTTCCTCATTAATGTACACACAGCACCCCATATTGACAGAAAAACACAGAATTGTTGACATTTTTGCAGATTTATTAAAAAAGAAAAACTGAAATAACACATGGTCCTAAGTATTCAGACCCTTTGCTCAGTATTTAGTAGAAGCACCCTTTTGATCGAATACAGCCATGAGTCTTTTTGGGAAAGATGCAACAAGTTTTTCACACCTGAATTTGGGGATCCTCTGCCATTCCTCCATGCAGATCCTCTCCAGTTCTGTCAGGTTAGATGGTAAACGTTGGTGGACACTATATATATATATATATATAAAATTAGTATAGTAAACACATACTTCTTCAAGGTCAACAAATGATAAAATCACTATAAACAAACAAACATAAATAAATAAACAAATAACAAATGGGAACTGATATACAGTAAATGCATATAGATATCTGTGCCCATTTGAACTCTATCTTAGTAAAGAGATATAATTTTCCCCCCTGAAATTGACTGATGTTAATGTGTAGAGGCTTTAGAAAGCAATACAGAGTTAAAAAGCCAAAAAAGAGCTTCAACACAACCCAAATCTGGATATATATCTATGACCGGCTAGAACGCTTCATCTTTTCATCATCAGTTGATGAATAATTGCTGCCATAATCAATAGAAAAATATGTACAAAGAAAATACTAAAATAAAATTCAGTTTACTGCCTGCTTTCCTGGGGCGGTAATAGCGCAAAGTTAATAGACAAACAGTTTTGTGAATAAAGCACATTCTATTAAAAAAACTAATTTACATAGAAGGAAAGTGTGATCGTGTTGAAAAGAATGACAATGAGTTGATTTAAATACAGCGGCACAATATTTCACATTTAGAGCCAGGTTCAAAGGTATCGCAAGCCCTGATGACGACCTTGGTACTTCGTGAATAAGACGGAGGGTTTTGTGCTGAAACACTCAGCAGCTGCTCACCGAAATCAGCTCAGACTGTTTTTGACACGGAAGAAACTGGGACACATTGGGCACAAATTCTGATAGAGTCTTCAATATGTTCTGGGAAAAAGTGTCCAGCTCAGGTATTGTGCTCTCAGACAGTGACAGACAGAGGAAAAGCCTGACAAAGGGATGGAGGGAAACAGAGGGAGGAAAGAGGAGGCAAAAAAAAAACAGCCAGGGCATTTCAGAGTCTCTTTCTCTCCCAGCCAAGAGACACAGTGTTCCTGTCTGCCTCTACTGTCATGCACTAATGGATGTCTGCAGATAAACACACACACACACACACACACACACACACACACTAACAGTATCGGTGTGGTAGACATGTCATCCATAACAACACACAGGCTGATACTCGTACACATGCAGCCAGATAGCAGTCTTCTCACAGGTTGCTCCAGCCTAAAGCTGCTGAATCCAAATTAATGTGAACGCTGTGGTTCAATACTTCATAAACCAAAAACAATTCTCACAAAACAAGCTCACACACAGCATCCATTTCACCAGTGGGCATTACTAGCATTTCCTACCAAATGAAAAACAAGGTGTAGTGATGTTACCTCAGCGAAATTAAATAGATTTGCTGCGAGTGCACACAAAACGGAGAATATTGACTAAAAAAAGTGTATTCATATTTATATATATATATATATATATATATATATATATATGGGCCATTCTACAGAATTGGTGCAAACTGCTGTCCCACAACCAAAAAACACATTTAAAAAGCATTTAAGTATACGGGCCATTCTACAGAATTGGTACTAAGTCAGAGTTGGAATCGTCTTGAAAAAAAATTTCCCCCAAAAAATTTGCATGTATGCAAATTGTATATTATCTAAGGTACACATTTCTAATAATTGCGCAGTTATTCTCATATTTTATTCTTCGAAAGTTTTGGAATATTTGTCCTCTCCCCAAATTTGTCACTACCGAAACACAGTAATAATAATTTAATTAGAAGGATTATATTGACCTATTAAGATTTTGCTTGCATCTAGATTTTGCTTGCATCTAGATTGCATCTTTTTTGCTTTTTTTTTTTTAAAGAGGTAAATCAATAATTACATTTTTAACAATATTTCAAGTGTAATTTAAGAGAATTGTTGTATTTTGAAACGATCATACTGATTTCAGAGTTAAGGATTCATTAGTTTGAATATACTGTTCATTGAACCAATCATAACATCTCATTTGATAACTCAGTATACTTTAATTTTGACAAAACATCCCATGTTTTGGTAGTGACAGCACATATTTTCGGTAGTGACAGTAATGCTTTGGTAGCAACTACATCACATTACAGAATTTTAACTTGCATACTAAAACACTACTATAACATACTAAAATACAAAAAAAAAATTGCATAACTATACTAAAAATGTGTTTATTTCCCCCAAATATGAGGATTATGTGTTCCCTTTTGTCACTACCGAAACAATGATGACAAGTTTCGGTAGTGACTGTTTCAGTAGTGACAATTCTATGGGATAACACCCAAAAAAAAAAACAAAGACGTCACTACCGAAACTCCACTAAATGTTTCGGTAGTGACAATTTGAGATACTTTTGAATGTAGCTCAAAGATGCTAATCAGCACATGGCTAGCTAGCACAGTTCTGAACAGTGCTACACTTAAAAACTAAATGTTATGGAATAACTCCCAAAAAAAGTGTGCTTAATTGCAGACAAAATGTGTTTGGTAGTGACGTTCCTTAAAGTTACACACAGATTTTTCAGAGGTTTGAACACATTTCCCTCAAAATGATGAGACCTATCTACTCACACCTTGTAGCTATGAGAGAGGGGGCACAGGAATATTTCCTGATCATAAATGTATGGGTTTAGTTAAAATCAGTCTCGGCCAATGGACTAAAACATACACTGTTTCGGGTAGTGACATGAAAAATGCGGGACACATTTTTATACATAAAGTTTCATAATTTACAAAGAAAATATAAAATAAATATTCTTTTTAACTTCACTTTTTAAAAGAATAAAAAAGATACTTTTAAAAATGACAACTGAAAAAAATAAATTTATTTCAATATTTTCATAAGTTGAATTTTAGGGGTTAGGGTTCGGGACAGCCGCCTCCCAACTGAAAGTACTCAAAAAATTATGATTTTATATATATATTAAGCGTACTAATATTTTAAATATCATTGTGGGTTTCAATAGATAATAGAAGGATCTTAATAAACATCTAAGATTTGAATACTTAAATGCTTTTTAAATGTGTTTTTTGGTTGGGCCATTAGGCTGTGTGTGTGTATATAGGCTATTATAAACATAATTCTATACTATTTTGTTTAAACAAGCAAATAAATGTATGATTTTGTTCATCAACTATTTAATGTACAGTTTGAAAATGAATGTTCATTTTGATATTTGCTAAAGATTTAAGTGTTATTAAACCATTAGTGTATTCAAAGATTAACTTGGGCACAATAGGTGGGCTTTAATAACAGCAGAGGTGGTCTAAATCATCTAAAATTAAAAATAGCTTGACTGGCTGTAAAATCTAAGGAGCTTGTATCTTGTTAAAGCCCTTTTAGAAGCAGACAGATACCTCTCACCTTCCTCCACACTTCATCTCTCTTTGCAAGTCAACCTGTGAAGAAACAGACTCAGGTAAAGCAGCGCTATTTTAGGCAACGGGAGCTGCTGTAGCGCATCACAGAAGAACAGACAGACATGATGATCCAACCGCCACGCTTTTGTCTACATGAAAGCGGGGGGAGTCCCACAGAGAGCGCCAGTGTGTGTGAACCAGAGGCTGTCAGTGTGTTTCGCCGAGTTTTGGGGAGGCCCTCGCGGAGGATGAAGAGAATGAAGGATTGAAATGGAGAAATAAGAGAGCGGAGTGGAGTTTAACAGTGAGTTTGGCGAATTCTCCAGAGCCGTTTATCTGTCCATCTGTGTGGAGCTGCAGCGAGTGATGGAGAGATGAGAGCTACATCCACACACACAGGGGACACACACTCACACTGACACGCTTACATACAGTTACGCCAGGATTAAAAATATCCACCGCATCTGGAGCTCTCCAAAACCAGAGAGAGGATAAAAATAGCCCGTCCACAAAAAAATAAACGCAATTAATGTACATTTACAACACAGCGGCAGTACGGGGCAGATCACAAAATGGAAAAAGATGCAGAGATCGCAACACATTTTTAGGAGTTTAACTTCTTTAAATTCTTTAAGTGCATGAATAAACTGAACAATTGTCAGTCAGATGGATGCAAGAACACCTCATACAGTACAGTGTATATGAACAGTCCTTAACGGTCTTAAAAATGGCACTTTTTCTACAAAAAGGGTACAAACTGTCCCAGAGAATAAGCAATTCTATTTATAATATATATATATATATATATATATATAAACTAAGTGAAAATGAGAAATGTTAACCTGGCAACTAGCTGAAATAAAATAAAAAGGACAATCATATTTGGGGGGGCGGCATCTAAAAGATTGAAAACCTTAGATTTTTTTAAAAAGAGATCCCATAAACCAGCACACTAATCTAAGGAACATACAAGCAACATGAACATCAAGAACTACTTCTACAGAGCCAAACAGCAATTTAGGAAGCCTGCTGACCAAAGTTCTTCATAAGAGGACGGCTCTCTTCTGATGTAAACATATTACTAAGAACCTCTATTGCACCCACTAATGTCCAGCAGCAAGAGGTCAGTGCACACTACATCCGAGCATGAAAAACACACTCACTGAAATATAAGATTCAAGTCACAGCCAATCCCATCCCTCCATTAGCCGACACAGACGAGCCATTAGAAAACATCAATAGTGCAGCTCTCTTGGAGAGGTCATGCGTGCTGGAAGACCAGACCATTAACCAGAGGCCGAGGGATTTCAGCTCCAGCGCCGGCGGCCAGGGAATCTCAGCCAACCGCATTCGGCTACGGCCCGGATCGTCCGGCACAGCCGTGCCCCTGAGCAGGGCACTTAACTACACCGCTGCTCCGGTGGCTTTCGTCTGCTGCTAAATCCTAACCTGGCTTTCCATAACCTGCTTTGAAAGACCTTCAGGACATTCAGAAAACACTTTCATTCCGCAGGTCCTTCTTTGAAACCAAAAGCCAGGGTCGTAAAGACTGAAACGAACCGCATTCACTGTTCAAAGAGATCAGCATCTCCAATTGGAAAATATTAGTTTAAAAAAATCAATGCTTTCATCGATTAAAATCACAGTGGTTTAATTTCATAACTTCAGGGACTGCAGTTGCTCATTAATGCGATGAAATTTGTTTTAATCAAGTTACACTGACCTGCTCATGAATGAAATATATCACTGGTAAGATTTTGATTACTACATTGATTATTTATAACAAAGCAAGGATTTGGACACTTAAAATGTATGAATTTCAATGCATTAAATAACAAAACATCACAACCAATGGCATCTGTGAACAAATGATGGGTTTATGCTTCATTTCTAAGAGCCACCTTTGCCAACAATGACTTTAATCATCTTGACACCTAGTTGGTTTAATGTTTGATATCCAAAAAGTGTCCAAATACTGTTCCTCTTCATTTTGAACAGTAGGCCTATATCTAATATTTTAACATTTAAAACCTCTTTTTGTGAAATGTTTTGCTTGAAAAGTGTGTTTTTGATATTGTTTAATGCACAAAAACCTAAAAAGTCAAACTTCGAATCTCAAACATTATTTAATGCATTGGGTATCATAAACTAACAACGACCAGCTTTTACAGCTTTATTATTAATCAAATTTCATGTTCATTTTTATATATATTTGAACATTTCAAAACATTCAAATCTGTTTTATGAATAAACACAAATGAACAATGAACAGTTTTAAATTCACACTATACTCTTCAAATTTTGAGATCAGATTTAAATATTTATTCAGAATATTTAACATTTTTAAAATTTAAATTTATTTAAAATTTATTCAGAAAGGATGCATTTAATTGACCAAAAATGACCATCAAGACATTAATAATGTTTCTACATGCTGTTCATTCTATTCATCAAAAAATCTGAAGCAGCACAACTGTTTTTAACATTGATAATAATCAGAAATGTTCCTTGAGCAGCAAATCAGCATATTAGAATGATTTCTGAAGGATCATGTGACACTGAAGACTGGAGTAATGATGCTGAAAATTCAGCTTTGATCACAGAAATAAATTACATTTGAATATATATTCACCTAAAAACAGTTATTTTGAATGGTAAAAATATTTCACAATATTACTGTAGTTTTCATCCAATAAATAAAGCTATGACGAACACCAGAGTCTTCTTTCAAAAACAATCTTATGACAACCAAACATTTGAACAGTTGTGTAGCTGTGAAAGAATATGAACCCAAATAAATGCTATAAATAATGTTTTGCCCATTGTTTTTTAACTACCGTTGAGCTTGAACGTCTGTCAGAAAATGCAAATCTAGTTTAATTTTCGCCTCTTTAATTACTTAAGGGAGTCAAGAAAGTCCAATAAATGAAGCAGAGAAGAGGCGAGATCAGGATACGCCACACAAGCTCTACTCACATGTCGAGCTATGTGTGTTAAACACTAGGCCGCGGCTTTTATGCCACATTGATTATTGATGTTAATGGACGAAAACGCTCCATTTTACCACAAGTCCATCTAGACTCCAGATGGCAGCAGTCAGTTTGACGTTCCCAACTCTACTCGATCCGTCACGGCATTATTACAGTAGCAGATTTAGAGCTGAAAAGCAATAAAAACTGGGCTTAAAAGTTCACAAGAAGGCCTAACAGGTGCTGAGCAATTCAATCCCACTTCAGTAACAAATATTTAGCCCATTTTATCTTTAATACAGAGTGCAGATAGTCGGGCGGCGTTTAAAATAAGTCCCCCACCGGCATGTTTCAGTGGCTCATTAGTTCAGCATGAAGCGTTTGGTTGGTAATGTCTTAATTTCTGAAGACCCCATGAGGGGGTTGGAGGCAAGAGGACTAATAAAATCTCACATCCAGTGGGGGTGTTAACCATAATGAGCCCGAGCGCAAAAGAGTGAATTCACCCAGACTGTGAAACGAATAAAACCTAAAGAAGAGGAATAAAATCATTCAAATGAATATGACAAGGCAAAATGAAAAAGATCATATCGGAGAAATTGTGAATTATTTCACGCCCGGGGAACAGATGGCTGAGGTAATAGGTGTTGGTTAAAAAGAGCTTTCATTCCTCTCGAGGCTCAAAGGGAAATTTGTGAAACTGCAGGGCCTAGATAAATGAACAACCCTCTTCCTATTAGAGGTAAAAAGATCTTGATGCAAGCTAAAATAAAAAGGGCACAAAGAAAGTCTGAAAGGAAGAAAAAAACAGCACCAGATGGAAAAACGTCTAACTTCGTCTTCTTACATTTGCGTTCTACCTGTTCTTTAGAAAAAAGTAGTTGTTTTTGAGTGTGCGTACTTGCGTGCAAACCGTAGACCTATTGACCAGTCGTCCGCGGCATGAAGCCATGTCAGACAAACGAAAAGCTCTGTGCAAATGGCTTATCAGTGCTCAGTGTGCCATTAAAAAATAACATTCTCACTGAGAGAAGCAGCAGGAAAAATGCGTTAAAAGAGGAGTGCGGCGAGAAAGACGGCAGACCTACATTCCTCGAGACATAGGACTTATTTTAATAGCATCCATGTTTTTTTTTTCTCTTGTTCGCAGTGAAAATACAGCTAAACAGGCAAAACGTCCCAAGCAGCCTTATTAAACAACTCATCAGGTCTGGTATGTCAGTCGCACATTTGGTTTTGTTTACTGTACATGTTGATACCTACAGACTGTAGTCAGTGTCAAAGGCACATTTAATTGACTTGAACAAAGAACAAGATGTTATTTCAGAAATTTTCATTGGACGTGACCTAAACTTTAAATGGGAAGGTACATCAAAAGGACTGTACTTTCTTCAAAGCCTCTTCGTTCGTGTTCAATAACATATGGTGTCTTCTCTGACTATATATAGAGAGAGAAAGAGAGTGGGGTCCAAAAGGCTGAAGACTGGGATATTTATTTATCATATAAACTTGGAAATAAAGAGTGTTTTATCTTTTTTTAAAAATGCATAAAAAAAATACTAAAGAGTCTGCACTATTTCTAATCACTAATCGAATATGTAAATGTAAAACTGCTATCATTAAAGCAATTCAATACTATAAGATAACATTCTCAAATAACGTGTAAATTGTTTCAAATTTTCAGTTGTTTTGCTGGAAATATTTTTTTTTATAAAAAATGAAATACTGTAGATGCATTTTATTAATATTGATATTTGTAGCTATGCATTTATATAATTACTAGAAATAATATTTATATTTTTCATTCAATGTGAGATTTTTCTACAATTTATTTTCTTTACAAAAAATAGGTATATAAATGATACACGTTTTTCAATACCCAACATTGTCAAAATCATGTTAATTGTTCAAACTTTTTACAGTTGTTATGTTGGTAATATTATTTTTCGTAAAAAATCAGTTTTGTTATTTGTAGCTATGCATTTATATATAGTATTTACTAAAATAATATTTATATTTTTATACTACTATGTGAAATTTTCTTTAGTTTTTCTATTTAAATTCATAATTAGTTCAACTTTGTATAGTTGTTATGCTGATATTATAATAAAAATCATATTTTTAATAGTCAATGCATTTTCAATATTGATATTTTAGCTATATATATATACATATATACTTTTTTTTTTTTTTTTAATTTTCAAAAAGCAAAAAGGAAATTAAACTGGTAATCTAAATGAAATCTAAAATGGTATTGTGTTGAGAGATAACAGTGTTCTAAAACAGAGTTGTGCTGATAAATGCATTCTTTCAAAACTCTCCCAAGTCATTTTTGCAATTTCTACTACACCACATCTATGAAAGCCGGCTTGATAACAATCTTGGCGACAAATCAGCAAAGTTTGCAACAACAGCACAGAATACATCACAAAAGCCTTTACGTTTGCAAGGCATAAAAACGGATGTGGAAGATCAATGAATGTGAGATTTTCAGTGGCATTGCAGCCCTGGCCTGAAGGGATGAGTGACAGTCCTGTCAACTGGCTCCAAATGCTCTCACACTGGCTGCAGGCCATTCTTATTGTTGAGCGCTGATTGGTCTCAGACTCTTGGACCCTACTGTATATATAAAGGTCAAATCAAATGAATGGCAAGAAGCCAATTTATCTGAATTCACCCTGTGTTATGAATCCGTACGGTATGGATAAAATCCACCTGGCAGATGGCCGAATGTGGCATTCCTTGAGAAATTACAATTCCAGTTGCATAATGTTATGATATTAAATTACGACAATCATCTCAGCAGGAGATATTCTTTTGGAAGATCACTCTTTTTTTTTTTTCAATCGATGTCAACCATTGATGTACCTATCACTGTGTCATAATCAAACCATAATACAGAGCGATTTCAACGTCTCCTACAACCTACACTCTTAGAAATAAATGTTTTTATGGCCCTTTAACACCCATGAAACCTTTCCAATGCACAAAATGTTCTTTATAGTGGAAAAAGATTCTTTAGATTATTCAAATGTTCTTCACATTCAGAGTTTAAAAAAGTGTGGAACATTTCCATTCAACGAAAGCTTCTTTAAAGAGGAAAATAGTTATTTAGATTATGTTCTTCACACTAAGAAAAAATATGAATTGTTCACTAAAACGTTCTTTAGGGAATCAAAAACTATTACTATTATTATTAGAATTTTTCATTTGTGTCGCTAAAAATATTCAAATGTACTATAAAGACATACAACGGTGAAGGGAATTCTATTATTAGAAATAATCATTTTGAACTATTTTCAAGTAATATAGCACAATATGAACACATTCAGTCTGTCAAACAGTGAAATATGTTGAATACATCGAATAAGCGCAAACGTTTATATCACATTCATAAATTAATCACATAAATAATACCATACTTTTGATTCTAAACAGCCTTTTTTTATATAAAATGTCGAGTGGTTTCCAACACTGGATATTACTGTTGTTCGTTTAACATTTCTATCATAAAACAGCTGTAAAATATTACAGGTTTCGCTACTTCCATCTTACCTCATTCTCTTTCGCTGTTAAAGGGTTAGTTCACCCAAAACTGAAAATTAGGCTGCGTTTTACTCACCCCCGAGGCATCCTAGGTGTACATGACTTTATTCTTTCAGACGAATCCAGTCGGAGTTATATAAAAAATTGTCTTTGATCTTTCAAGCTGTTTCATGGCACTCAGTGGGTGTTGCATTGCTTCAGTCCAAAAGAACTTAAATAAAAATCGCCCATCCATAAAAAAAAAAGTGTCTCACACGGCTCCGGGGGGTGAACAAAGGTCTTCTGTAGCGAATCGATGCGTTTTTGTAAGAAAAATATCCATATTCAAAAGTTAATAATTACTTGAATCTAGCTTGCGCTCACTGTTGTAAACGGAAGCAGTTCCGGGCGGATGACATATGAGGTCGGCTTTGCGCATGCGCTGCTCAGAAGTGACGCACGAGGAAACGCAGCGGAGAGATCAAAACAAAAAACGGTCAAGAATTAGAAGTACAAAACGAGGATTTGTAAAGAAGAATGTCAGAGGATTTCGATATAAGCCAAGAGGAGACTGGTTTTCCTTTGCTTAAGTAAGGAAACTTTGCTTCCTTTGATCCTGTTAACAAACGTTGGTTTTCACGAGACTCATATGTCATCCGCCCGAAACTGCTTCTGTGTACAACTGTTGGCGCAAGCTACATTAAAGTGATTATTACGTTTTGAATATGGATATTTTTCTTACAAAAACGCATCAATTCGCTACAGAAGGCCTTTGTTCACCCCCCGGAGCCGTGTTAGACACTTTTTTTTATTTTATACATTTTTATTTAAGTTCTTTTGGACTGAAGCAATGCAACACACACTGAGTGGCATTAAACAGCTTGAAAGATCAAAGACAATTTTTAATATAACTCCGACTGGATTCGTCTGAAAGAAGAAAGTCATATACACCTAGGATGCCTCTGGGGTGAGTAAAACGCAGCCTAATTTTCATTTTTGGGTGAACTAACCCTTTAACTGATGATTCACACTGGAATTCACGCTCTGCTTCTGTGAACGGTATGCCTACCTACTTGACTACTTTGATTTCATTGGCCATCCAAGTCAATTTGACGCTGCCAAACGCCCATGCTGAGACAGACCAAATATGTAAATGTTAAACCTTTTTATCATCCTAACAACAAACAGGGCATTATGTAAAGGAGTGAAGCAGATCAGTGCAAGAATTTCAAATATTAAAAGAAGTTGGGAGTTTGACTGACAGGCAATCTGACCAATCATAACACAGAATCTGATATTTTTTGTCTGACAAATAAACCAGACAGGAGAGTAGACTAATGTCGATGGACTTGAACTTGAAAAATGTTGCGTATTGACGCGATTGAAACAAGATACCTTCTGATGTTGATTCATGTTTATTTCAAGCCATTACTATTAATGAGGAAGAGATGATCGGTTTACGTGCCGCTTGAACTGAGGCTGTACAGCGATCTCGACACATGAAAGAGCCACAAAATGGTATTTATTGTTTGAATTTTTTTTTTTTTTTTAAAGACATTTGACAGTTGAGACTTTGTTTTATACCTAAAATAACCTGCTCTGTTTTGTCTGATGGCGCGTTGTCAGTTTCCTCTTTGCTCTGGGATGCTTTTTTTTTTACTGCGTGATAACTATGCGTGTCGTGAGAGCGCCGTGGCTTGTCGAACGTAGTAGCCTAACAATAAGTAAGGGGGAGCGGGTCTTTGCGAAGGGTCAATTTTGCAATTTCTAAATATTGAGGAGGGGTACTTGTCTCTCTCAGTGTCTATGGTTGTTATGGCCCCGCCCCTTTTGAAACTCTTATTTTTAAGTGAAGTCAGTGTTTTCAGGAAAATTATTTGTATGCATTTGGCACAAAAGCCGAGGCGAGCGTGTGCAGACTCATGTCCTTGTGCAGGGAAGGAACGAGAGAGACTGGAGGTGGTGACAGAACAGTGGCAGAGTGTTGTCAAGGTGACAGATGCAGTGCCTGTAGTGGGTCCTTAAGGCTGAGGGGAGGCTCGCTGTGTCTCGCCGGCTCAATGAGAACGAGGCCACAACGGGCGGCAGGTTTGTCAAAAGACATTAGCAAGTGGAGGATAACGGGAAAGGGGTGAGATTCCTGTGTGTACATCCTGATGGAGGCTACCTCTGGAACCCCTCAGGCACAGCTAGACTGCCAGAGTTTGCTTAAGTATGTATTTTTGTTATGTACATGCTACCGTATAAAGGTTTGGAGTCAGTAAGTTTTTTTTTTATTCAGCAAATAAAAGATCTTTATTTTAAATGCTGTTCTTTTGAATTTCCTACAGTTGTATTATCACAGTTGACAACAATATTAAGCTATATATATATATATATATATATACACACACAGTATCTCACAGAAGTGAGTACACCCCTCACATTTTTGTAATTATTTTATTATATCTTTTCATGTGACAAGAAATTATACTTTAGCTACAATGTAAAGGAGTGAGTGTACAGCTTGTATAACAGTGTAAATTTGCTGTCCCCTCAAAATAACTCAACACACAGTCATTAATGTCTAAACCGCTGGCCACAAAAGTGAGTACACCCCTAAGTGAAAATGTCCAAATTGGGCCCAAAGTGTCAATATTCTGTGCGCCCACCATTATTTTCCAGCACTGCCTTAACCCTCTTGGGCATGGAGTCCTCTTCCACTCCTCCATGACGACATCACAGAGCTGGTGGATGTTAGAGACCTTGCGCTCCTCCACTTTCCGTTTGAGGGTGCCCATGCTTGGTCAATCCATCACCTTTACCCTCAGCTTCTTTAGCAAGGCAGTGGTCGTCTTGGAGGTGTGTTTGGGGTCGTTATCATGTTGGAATACTGCCCTGCGGCCCAGTCTCCGAAGGGAGGGGATCATGCTCTGCTTCAGTATGTCACAGTACATGTTGGCATTCATGGTTCCCTCAATGAACTGTAGCTCCCCAGTGCCGGCAGCACTCATGCAGCCCCAGACCATGACACTCCCACCCCCATGCTTGACTATAGGCAAGACACACTTGTCTTTGTCCTCCTCACCTGGTTGCCGCCAAACACGCTTGACACACCATCTGAACCAAATAAGTTTATCTTGGTCTCATCAGACCACAGGACATGGTTCCAGTAATCCATGTCCTT
>NW_015505561.1:1003544-1004299 GCF_001515645.1 Sinocyclocheilus grahami | reverse complement strand
CCCAAACACAACCTCTGGATATGACGCTGAGCATGTGCACTCAACTTCTTTGGTCGACCATGGCGAGGCCTGTTCTGAGTGGAACCTGTCCTGTTAAACCGCTGTATGGTCTTGGCCACCGTGCTGCAGCTCAGTTTCAGGGTCTTGGCAATCTTCTTATAGCCCACGCCATCTTTATGTAGAGCAACAATTCTTTTTTTCAGATCCTCAAAGAGTTCTTTGCCATGAGGTGCCATGTTGAACTTCCAGTGACCAGTATGAGAGAGGGAGAGCGATAACACCAAATTTAACACACCTGCTCCCCATTCACACCTGAGACCTAGTAACACTAATGAGTCACATGACACCGGGGAGAGAAAATGGCTAATTGGGCCCAATTTGGACATTTTCACTTAGGGGTGTACTCACTTTTGTGGCCAGCGGTTTAGACATTAATGGCTGTGTGTTGAGTTATTTTGAGGGGACAGCAAATTTACACTGTTATACAAGCTGTACACTCACTACTTTACATTGTAGCAAAGTGTCATTTCTTCAGTGTTGTCACATGAAAAGATATAATACAATATTTACAAAAATGTGAGGCGTGTACTCACTTCTGTGAGATACTGTATATATACACACTGTATATATATATATATATATATACTGTATATATAACTAAATTTTATAAAAAATAAAATGAATATATTTATAATCATATACAGTATATATATATATATATAGATAGATATATATTATGAAGGAATGTATATATA